>NC_072497.1:57500-290000 GCF_027574615.1 Eptesicus fuscus
GCTGGATGGAAAGCCAGGCAGACGGGCATCCCTTTACCTCTACTCTGGGGACAAATGCCCAGCACATGCACAGTCACGAGCACGGCAATGACCAGCTCTGAGCTCGGATGGCCTCTAGAGCTCCAGCGGCCCACACAGTTCTAAAACAACACGCACAACGATGACCTCTGGCCACAGCAACTGAAAGGTGGGCTCCGAGAATGGGTACGCTAAGGAATTGGAAGTGGCTCAAATGTTTGCCAAATACCCTTGACTAATAACATCTTGGGACATAATGGTTTGCAACTAGGTGCTTGGCTTTCTATTTTTCCACATAAGAAAAACTATCATTTTAAGAAAAAGACTGTAACATTAATTTGAAATACAAAAGTACTTAAAATAGCAATTTCTGAAGAAAACAGTCACTTGTCTTGAAAAGTTCTATTTAGTAAATAAATGTTTCCTAAATATATTCTTCCTCAGCTCTGCTTAAGCAGCATGTATTTAAACAAACTAAACCATGAGAGGCAACAGAACTACGGTCATACAGAATCTTCAAAAATGAGTTATTTTAAAGGGTGGAGCCACTATGGAAGACAGTACTGCAGTTCCTCAAAAAATTAAAATAACATCACCATATGATGCAACAATTCCAACTATACTTCTGGGTATATGCCCTCCAAAAACTTAAAGTAGGGTCTCGAACAGATATTTGCACACCCATGCTCATAGCCATATCTATCTATCTATCTATTCACATAAAAGCCTAAGAGGCTATTACAATCTAAGGACCAGAACAACTGGCCGACCAGTTACTATGATGCATACTGACCACCAGGGGGCAGACGCCAATGCAGGAGCTTCCCCCTGTGAGTCCGCTCCCACAGCCAACCCCCCATGGGCAATCAACCTCCCCCCGTCCCCTCCCCCTGGCCAGCAAACCTCCCATGGTCCCTCCCCGTCAGGCAGGCTCAGTTCAAGACTGGATGAGATGGCCCCGATAGTCCCTGATCGCAGGCCAGGCTTAGGGACCCCACCTGTGTACGCATTTCATGCACCAAGCCTCTAGGCATTAATAATAGCCAAAAAGTTGAAGCAAACCCAAGTGTCCATTTATAGATGAATGAATAAACAAAATACAGTATACACCTGCACTAGAGTATGAGCCAGTCTTAAAAAGGAGCAGCACCCACAGGAGGCAACCTCTCTCTCACATTGATGTTCTCTCTCTCTGTCTCTCCCCCTCCCTTCCACTCTCTCGTTCAAAGGCAGTTTGTACACATGCTCTCACCTGCCTAAAGGACTCCTCTTCTGCATCATCCAGAGCTGTGTTCTCGTCAAAGTCAATCACGCGGTCATACATCTGAATGTTGTATTCGTCCCACGACACACTGCCATCACTGTTTTTATCATATTCAACAAACTGTTGTTTCGCTTCTTGCATAGCATAATGTTTAAAAGACATCTGAATCCATGAACTGAGTTCACCTAGGAGAATTTCCCAGAACACAACAGATGTTAACAGTAATTCTCATACTTTGAGGAGTTCTAGACCATCTCTAAAAGAAAAACACACACAAAACTCAGTGTTTGAAAATACTGAATGAAAGCAGACTTAGCAGTGTTCATAGAAATACGAGGGGGAAGAGGGGAGAGCATTTGGATCTCAGACGTTATAAAATGTGATTTAAAGAGAAGTAAGCTCCTCAAGGACACAGAGTTTGTGCATGATTTGTTCACTGAGGTTCTCCAAACACGTGGGAAGCCCATGACTCCATAAGTACTTACCGTATTTTCCGGCGTATAAGACGACTTTTTAACCCAGGAAAATCTTATACACCCAGTCATCTTATACGCCGGAAAATACGGTAGTAAAAGGTTTACCAATTGAACAAAATGGCATGTGACTTAAAAAAAAAGATTATCCCTGAAACTGCAAGTAACTTTTGCTATCACAAGTCCATCATGAAGCACAAACCTTTGAATCCATTTATTTTAATAAGTATTAGAAAAAAATGGTTTCCATTTACAAAAGTAACATAAAAATTTCCTTTAAAATAAATTTAACATTGAGCTGAATCAATACTATACTAAGAAAATAATAGATGGTAAGTAGATATGGCCTAAATTGTGAAATGGTCTTCAAGTGAGTAAAGTTGAGAAACACTGTTACATATACTCCCTTTAACCATGACACAACATCGGGAGGAGACTTTAACACAAACATGGTTAGCAATTATGACTTAGGCGCTTCTTGCAACAGCTGTCTGTCCTAACTAGGTACCTGAAAAGTTTCTAAGTCTTAAATATCTACTTTCAGATCAATTATTAAAAATCTATTCACAGAGATTTTTAATATACTGCATTATAGAAAAAGCAGAGGAGAAAACAGGTTATTTGCAAAGATAGCAGGAGTATGGCATTTGGTTTAAAGAGTGGTATTCTTCCACTGATCTAGGGGAGGTCAGGTGAATATAAAAAGACACTTTTTTTGTCTCCCCTGAAACTCTAAATCAGGGCAGAATAATAATGATAGCATCCAATGTATTAAACAATCTCTCTATAATAATAGAAGGGTAGTATGCTAATTAGACGGGACATCTTCCGGACCTCATTCCGGACGTCCTTCCTGACAAAGCCAGCCGGGGTCCTGGGTGCCTGCCAGCAGCCGGAGGAGGGAAGCCTGGATCCTGGGTGCCAGAGGGAAGCCAGTGCCGGCAGCCAGCACCGGCAGCGGAAGGAAGGCCTAGACTTGCGCAAATTTCGTGCATCGGGCCTCTAGTTACTATATAACAGGCTGTCTATATACATTGTCTCTAACCTTCAAAACAAGGCAATTATAATCACTATTTTAAAGTTCAGGAAGTGGAGGTTTCGATTTGAGGACTCACAGCTAGCAAGTGATCAAGTGCACATTCCACACTACCTTTGGCTTCAAAGCACAAACTCCTGCCACTGACAGTTGCTGTCTCTCAAGAACCTAAGTCCAGTCCTGGACCATAAAGTGCAAACTAGCAAAATTTCCTGAAGGGTCTCAAGAATGAAGGTCCCCTCTCGTTCATTTGGAGCTCATCACGGCACAGCAGAATGCAGAATGGCCGTGACCAGAAACACTGGTTCACGTCAGCTTTGCCATAAGGGGATATTTACCCTCGCGAGTTTTTGCTTTCTTCTCTGTATAATGAACATTTGGAATAAGTTCCTTTTAACTTTAAATTTTTGAAATATTTACTACTAAATATTTGTGTATATGTAGGCCCTTACAAACAGGTACCATAAAGTCTTCCAAATCAACTTGTTCTGTGTGCTTTCTAACCAAAGATGAACCCATTCTTATTGGATATTAGGGTGTAAGCTTTTCTTGTTCTTTGTTTTAAGTAGAAAGAACCAAAACCTCAATACTCCAGAAGGTACCAATGTGGATACTTTATTGACAACAAATCTTAAAATTTATCCATTTGTAATATTCTCTCAGCAATTTTGTTCCTTAGATGCTGAGCCGCATTGAAACAGGTTACAGCAAACTAGCTTCTATTTAATATTATTAAAATATTCTTCTAATAATCTGTACATTTCATTTCGAACTACAGAATCTACCCAATCTACTGAGATATGTTTTAAGTGCAAGATATTAAAATCTGAATTAGGATCAGATTTGGATTTCAGTCCTGGCTTTGCCACTCGGTTGAGAAAGGCATTTAATTTACCCCTTTGAGCTACAGTTTCTTCATCTCTACAAAGGAAGGGACAAGATGATTCTAGGGCCTCTATTAGTGGTAATGATTTGTCATAAACATAATTCATATGCAACAAGTCTTTTTCTATTTGCTTGTAAAAGAAGCAAATTCTTATAATTCTAAAAAATATTTAAAATATTAAATTGGGTTTTGGCATATCTCTAAAATGAATCACATTGCTGACACTGATAAAAGTCAGATGAAGAATAGGTGTTTGCTCAAGGTGTGGTTTGCGAATACATGTAGGGCCAATGGTGTTTATATGTATACTAGAGGCCCGATGCACGAAGATTTGTGCAAGAATGGGCCTTCTTTCCCCTGGCTGCCGGCACCGCCTTTGCTCCGGCCCAAAGCCGCTTTTCCGCCTTTGCTCCTTCCCACGCTGCCCAGAGGCCTGGAGTGGCTGGGGCAGTCCGGAGCGCCTATGTCCTGCCCCAGCTGCTCGGCACCTAATTTGTTAATTTGTGTATGCAAATTAACCCTCCATCTTTGTTGGGTTAATTTGCATACTCTCTCATGATTGGCTGGTGGGCATTGCAAAGGTATGGTCAATTTGCATATCTCTTTTATTCGTGTAGGCTGGAGGCCCGGTGTATGAAATTCAAGCCAAGGGGGGGAGGGACCCTTAGCTCGGCCTGCACCCTCTCCAATCCAGGACCTCTTGGGGGATTTCTGACTGCCTCTCGCAATCCGGTACTGCTGGCTCCTAACCGCTCACTGCCTGCCTGATTGCCCCTAACCCAACTCTGCCTGCCTGCCTGATCACCCCTAACTGCTCCCCTACCAGCCTGATCACCCCTAACTGCTCCCCTACCAGCCTGATCTCCCCTAACTGCTCCCCTACCGGCCTGATCTCCCCTCACTGCTCCCCTGCTGGCCTGATTGCCCCTAACTGCCTCTGCCTTGCCCCACACCCAGGACCCAGGATTCCCTCCCTCTGGCAGGCCACAGGCACCCAGGACCCAGGCCGGCTTCACCTGGGCCGGCCACAGCCGCAGGGGACCGTGGGTGGGCAGCTTTGCCTGGGCCACAGCCACAGGCACCCAGGACATGTCCGGGACCGCGGGGCAGGCGGCTTGTCCCTCTCCAGGGCCGCAGCCTGGCTGGTCCTCATTCCTCTCTCCACAGTGTTGAGTGTCTGAGCCACTATGGCAGGATGGCGTGAGGACCATTTGCATATTAGCTCTTTATTATATAGGACTAGAGGCCCAGTGCACAAAATTCATGCATGGGTAGGGTCCCTAGGCCTGGCCGGTGATCAGGGCCAATCTGTGGGGCGACAGCGGGGTGATGGGTGGGGCCCCCGCTGGCACCTGCCTATTAGCTCTTTATTATATAGGATAATTATATAGGATGAGACAGAGCATGAGTTTTGGTTAGTATCCTGTATCTAAAGACTTCCAAGTACACCAGAGGGAAGGGGGTAGGGGGTAGAAAAGGGGTCAAATATACGGCGGCTGAAGATTTTACTTTGGGTGGTGGGCACACGGTGCAATATCATAGAATTGTACACCTGAAACCTGTATGATCTTATTAACCAATGTCACCCCAATAAACTTAATATAAAAAATAAAGATCTTCGGGTATCAGACCTCCTCACTAGGTCCTTCATACCCTCTCAAAGTACCTCTAATTTGCTGGAGCATTAGCAATGCACCCTCCACAGCCACCCGTCCTAAAGGTTTGTTTCTGGCCCATTGTTAGTTAGCTGTGTAGGAAGTCCTTACTTTCGGTGAGAAAGCCATCTGAGTCCAAGTCAATTTTCTTTACGATTGACTTCAGCCTTTTCTGTTGCTCTTCGGGGGTGAGTTTAACATATTCGTCGACTTCTTCCTTTGGAAGGTAAGCGATACACAGGGGGAGGGGGGGGGTCAAGCATTACTATCAGCGGAGCAAAATGGGGGAGAGAAATAGGGCTACAGAGCCTTGCAGTGGAGGGTGTGGGGTGATTCACACCTGCTCGCCAAGGCCCCTGGCCCCACACGCCTCGGGGATCCTGCCTCGCACCGGAGGGCAGAGGGATCGGGCCCCCGGGTTCCCCAGTGAGCGGCGTCCCGCCCAGCGTCCACAGCCAGGCCGCCCGGGACCGACCCTCCCAGCCCCGGCCCGGCCCGGCCCGCTCACCTGGCCGCCGAGCAGCGCCTCGCGGTCGTAGTCGGTGCGGTGCTCGCCCTGCGCGTCCCCAGCGCCGGCCGCCGGAGCGCACAGCAGCAGCAGCAGCAGCCCCAGGGCCGCGGGCCTCGGGCCCAGCCGCATCGCGCCGGCCGCCGCGGTCACGGAGGGAAGCGGGAGGCGAGAGGGGGCGGCGCTCTGCGGAGCGGCGTACGTGGGGGCACGCAGCGCGGAGGGGCGGGGCGCCAGTCCGCGCCGCTGATTGGTCCGCACGGCGTGGGAGGGGGCGGGGCCGCTAGAGGGGAGAACCTTCTTCAATTCACGTCCGCGGATTCCGGCCGGACGCTGCCCACCGCGCCCAGCGTCCGCCCCGCTTTCCCTCCGGGAGGGAGGCAGGACATTTCGGTGCACAAACTGGAACACCGGCCCTGGAGGACCGGCCGACAGCGTCCATTTCCCAGTCTTCGTCGTGTCTCTGCTGGTTTATTTCCCCGGGGCAGGGTGAGCACACGCAGGTGCTCCAGCCGCATCGTTGCATCCGATGCTCAGTGTTGTGGCTCGCACTTCTGTGATCTTGGCCAAGGTACTTGGCCCTTGGAAACCTGTTTGTTCACTTATGAAATGGGCGTGGGGCCCTCACCGGTGTGGCTCAGTGGATAGAGCGTCGGCCTGCGGACTGGAGGGTCCCAGGTTCGATTCCGGTCAAGGGCATGGACCTCGGTTGCGGGCACATCCCCAGTGGGGGGTGTGCAGGAGGCAGCTGATGGATGTTTCTCTCTCATCGATGTTTCTAACTCTCTATCCCTCTCCCTTCCTCTCTGTAAAAAATCAATAAAATAAATAATATATATATATATATATATATATATATATATATATGATCTTAGAGAGGGAGAAGGGAGAGGTAGAGAGAGAGAAACATCGATTGGCTGCCCCCTCCACGCCCCTGACGGGGGATCGTGTGCGCAACCTGGGTATGTGCCCTGACCCGGAATCCAACCGGTGCCGTCTTGGTGCATGGGTCACATTGGACCAATACTTTCCCCATCCAGTGGGAGCTAAATCCTCACTTGCATCTCCACGGACCAAGGAGGGTGACTCCCTTCTGACCCATCAAGACCCCCTTTTGTAGAAATGGACTGACTGATCGGGGACGGGGCAGGCAGGACTGCTGTTACAGGCGGGAGCTGGGCTGTCTCCGCCCGTAAAGCCACCTCGCCCTGCAATGGGGGCTCCTGTTGGCACAGAGACGGCGACAGGGCCTTCGTTTGGCAGGCTTCACGGGCTGACCGTCTGAGAGGTGGGCTCCATCAGATTCCAGGACTCCCACCTGTTGTGGGCGGAGAGGCTGAGGCCCAGCTGGGCGCACAGAATAACGGTCTGCACGTGTCTGGGTCCTGCTTTGTTTCAGGGCGGAGAAGTCCTTTGACCTGGGTTCTGCCGGGTGATTTCAGGGAAGTTCTTTTTTATTTTTTTAATATATTTTATTGATTTTTTTACAGAGAGGAAGGGAGAGTTAGAAACATCATTGAGAGAGAAACATCGATCAGCTGCCTCCTGCACACCCCCCACTGGGGATGTGCCCGCAACCAAGGTGCATGCCCTTGGCCGGAATCGAACCTGGGACCCTTCAGTCCGCAGGCCGACGCTCTATCCATTGAGCCAAACCGGTGAGGGCTCAGGGAGGTTCTCAAACTGGGTTCTGCCGGGTGTCTACTCAGCCACGCAAGCTTGGCTCCGACCAAGGGCCGACCAGGACTCCCTGGAGGACTCCCGCGTCCATTCGGAAGCGCGGACAGGGCTTCCTCCGCGGGGCTGGCTGCGGGGATGGACGGGCAGCGGGCAGGGACCCATCACCAGGGCGCGGGCTGTGTGACCAGAGGCGGCCGTGGAGCGCAGCCCCGAGAGCAAAGGGAGCCCCCTTCCGCGGCTGGAGCTGTCTCTCCCCGCCCCCCCGCCTCCTTCACCGCCCCCCCCCCAGGCGAGCGGACTGCGCACGCGCGCCGCGGCCCCAGCAGATCACGTGACGCGGCCCCGCCCCGCCCTGTCCTCGGCGGGACGCTCGGCTCCTCCCGCGCTGGGCGGCCGCGGTGAGTGTCCGCGAGGGGCGCCCGCCTCTCAGACCGGCGGGCCGGGGCGGGGACGCCGCCGGCGGAGCGCCTCGCGGGGCCCACGGGGACGCCGTGGCGGCGGGGTACGCCCTTCCCCCCGTCCCCTCCCCCGGGCTGCGGGCGGGGAGGCCGGGAGCGCGGCTGGGGGAGGGGAGCCGGCGGCCGGGGAGGGCCAGGGGGTCCCCTGAGGGGCCCGCGGGCGAGGTGGGCGGGGCGGGCGGGACGGGAGGGCTGAGGGGCTCGCTCCCGGGGCGTCCCCCGCCCCCCCGGGTTCCTGAAGCCGCCTCCCCACGGCCCTGGGCTGACAGGTGAGGGCCGCCGCCCGCCCGCTCCCGGCCGGCGGGAGGTCTGCGCTCCGCGGGGAGGCGGGGCGGGCCCGGCCCGAGGGGCGCGGAGACCCCAGGGCTGCGCACCTGTCAGCGCCCCTTCCCGGCCCGCGCCGCCGTCCGCACCCGGGGTGCGGGGAAGCGGGGACGCCGGGCCGGGCCGCACCTGCTGCCCCGGCCTCCGCCGAGGGGCCGCCTTCCCCCGGTTCGTGCCCGGTTATTGTCCGTGAAGTAGCTGCCGGGGAGCCGTCCTCCGGCCCAGCAGGGCCTCCAGGTCTCCCTCTTTGCACGTTCACAGCAGTGACTGCAGCGGCACCATGTCACCTCCTACACAGCCCGCGGGGGGAGGACGGGCCGGGCATTACGCTCGGGTTAAAACGGGGAAACTGAGGCTCAGAGAGGTTCTCCCGTCCCCTGCGGGCACGGGGCAGGTCTGGGTGCAGCTCTCAGACCTCAGGTTGGCAGTGGGACCGTGATCGCCCTCTGGTTTGTGTTCTGGTTTGGGCTCGGGCTCTGGTTTTGTTCCTGTTAATTAGGACTTTCCCTAGCGATGCGCGGCTGCTCATTGATGCCACCTGTGGGGATGGTCCGGCCAGTAAACACCCGATCGGGAACCGGTGTTTCACTGGGTCACAGCCCGTTTTCAGTGGTCTGACCCGCTGTCTCTGCGGGAGGAAGTGGGATGGGATGACGGACCGGAGCAGGCGGATGGGGTTTGAATCCCAGCGCCGGCGCCTGCCTTTCGGCAGATCGGTGACTTTTCCGGGGCCTGACCCCTTCGTCTGTAAAAGGGAACATGTTTTTCCGTCTCGGACATTTGTTGGTGGTGAGTAACCGAGGAGTCTGGGAGCAGACAGCACTGTCCTCAGCGAGCCCTCCACAAGGGCCTGGTCCCCTCCTTCCTTCCCACTCCCCGGAGCTGCGATTTTCTGTTTTCCACCCTTTACCACTTCCTGCTGTAGGTCCCATCCCCTGCTGGGTGATGCATGGAAGCATCCTCCGTGTTAACTCTGCAAACGCATTTATACCAACCTTGGTGACTGTGGCCCCAAAGACAGAGCGTTTTCAACATCGACTTTAAAAATGTTGGTCCTAGGCTAGGGCTTCACTATTATAACACCACTGAGAGGACCTCCGCTGCCTAAAAAGGCTCAGTTTTGCCTCTTTATTAACCCCTCTTAATCATCCAGCCATTCAGCTTTCTCCCTTTCCTTCCAGATCGTTGTGGAGGGCCTGCCCTGTGTCAGGCACTCTTACGCAGGTGACAGAGAAGGTCATTTAGATACTGATCCTTTCCTTCTCCCAAAATGCACCGGGGAAGAAAACTCCTGCAGGAAAAAGGGGGGAAGAGGGTAACGCTCACTGAGCACCTACACGTGCAGGTTTTATGTATTATATGGAAATTATCCGGGTGCCTGTTCCATGTCAGATGCTGTGTTAACTTGGTGATCCCTAGCATGCTACCATTTAGAAAGCAGATGTTCTTGTCTTTTTTTTTTTTTTTCAATTTTTTTATTAAGGTATTATATGTGTACATATCTTACCATTGCCACCCCCCACCCCACTCCCACATATGCCCTCACCCCCCAGAGTTTTGCATCCGTTGGTTATGCTTATATGCATGCATACAAGTCCTTTGATTGATCTCTTATCTCCCCCACCTCTCCCTAACCTTCCCCCTGTAATTTGACAGTCTGTTTGATGCTTTACTGCCTCTGTATCTATCTTTTTGTTCAAGTTTATAATGTTCTTTATTATCCATAAATGTTCTTGTCTTAACAGAAGCGAGAACTTCGTTTCAGGGAGATTAAATTACTTGCCCAAGGCTATATAACTAGTAACTGTAAGAATGGGCTAAATTGGCATTCAATCCCACATCAGTATGCACCCTCTCAGTGTTCATACTTATTTCAGTGTATATGGTTGTTTTTTTCAAATATTTGTTTTTAGTTTGATAACTAGTTCTTTTTAAAAAAATATATTTTATTGATTTTTTACAGAGAGGAAGGGAGAGGGATAGAGAGTTAGAAACATCGATGAGAGAGAAACATCGATCAGCTGCCTCCTGCACACTCCCTACTGGTTATGTGCCCGCAACCAAGGTACATGCCCTTGACCAGGATCGAACCTGGGACCCTTGAGTCCTCAGGCCAATGCTCTATCCACTGAGCCACACCGGTTGGGGCTCAGTGTATATGTTTCTTATCTAATCCTTCCAGCAACTTTATAAGTTAGGGGTAGCCTGCACTTTCCACCCTTCAGCTATCTGCCCTCTTTTTGAATCGGTTTTGAAATTGTTGTGCCAGGCTGTAGATTAGGTGTTTAACCTATGCTGCCATCTTGGTTTCTCCTTGAATCGGTTTTATTGAGGTATATTTACATGCAAAGTGCACTCACTTTTTGGATGGACAGTTCAGTAAATTTCAGCCACTCTAAATGTAATTGTGACCCACGACCGCGGTTCCTCTCCCAGGAAGTCCCCTTGTCACCTGATTCCAAGCTTCCCCTCAACCAAGGCAGCCGTCCCTCAGTATTTCTCACCTGAGATGAGTTTGAATGCTCTAAACTTCATATAAATGGAGTCATTCAGTATGTACGCTTCTGTGTCCAGTATCCTTTTCCACACATAATGTCTGAGGTTTATCTTCTTCGTTGTAGCAGTTTGTTCTATTATGTGGATATATCACAATTTGATTATATCTTCTCTTGATGGATATTTGGGTTGATTTCAGTTGTGGTATATTATGAATGAAGCTGCTTTGGACATTTGTAAATATGTTGGTTTTTTTTTTTTAATTTTATTGATTTTTTTTTTTTTTACAGAAAGGAAGGGAGAGGGACAGAGAGTTAGAAACATTGATGAGAGAGAAGCATCGATCAGCTGCCTCCTGCACACTCCCTACTGGGGATGTGCCCGCAACCAAGGTACGTGCCCTTGCCCGGAATCGAACCTGGGACCCTTCAGTCCGCAGGCCGAGACGCTCTATCCACTGAGCCAAACCGGTTTCGGTGAAAATATGTTTTTGTTTGTTGGGGAAGTACCTGGCATTCATTTTTAGAGATGAGAATACTGAAACTCAAAGCGGTTAAATAACTTCTCAAAGTCACCGTGATTTGGTGCCTCCATAAAGTCTTTCCACTGTATCATGCCTCCCCCCACTTTTTAGATGGAAGGAATTCGGATAAAGTCTGGGAATTCAGATGAAGGTCTCTCTCAGCTGGGGATGCCAGAGTGGGGTTTATGAAGACCACTTGTGAACTGGCCTTGAAGAATTGGCAGGCTCTGGATATGTAGAACTTGAGAGGAAAGGAACATGGCGAGCAAAGATTGTTTAGCTTGGGTTTCATTCATTAGTACATATTTAATTAGTGCCTACTCCATGCCACGGTCTGTTCTGTGATATGAGGCTGTAGCAGTAATGAAACCCAAGAGCCATCATAGAGCTTGCATTCTTGTTGGGAAAGATGGGACACTCCATCGACTAATAATGGAAGGTGATGCGTGCTCTGGAGAAGTGGAATAATACCTGCAAGTGCTGGGGATCAGGATAAATGGTTGCAGTTGTTAGAGAGTGGGAATTTTTTTTTAAATACATTTTATTGATTTTTTTACAGAGAGGAAGGGAGAGGGATAGAGAGCTAGAAACATCGATGAGAGAGAAACATCCATCAGCTGCCTCCTACACACCCCCCACTGGGGATGTGCCCGCAACCAAGGTACATGCCCTTGACCGGAATCGAACCCGGGACCCTTCAGTCCACAGGCCAACGCTCTATCCACTGAGCCACACCGGTTTCGGTGAGAGTGGGAATTTTTGAGCATGCTTCCTCCTAGTCGACTTGGCCATAAATCCCAGCTGCAACTAACAAAATAGCCTTACAGGATAAATTATTGTCAGTTTTCTTGAGAACAGGAGGCCAGTGAGCCTTACAAGATAGATCACTGTCAACTTTCCTGATAACGGGATGCAGTTACTCCACCAGGCGCCAGGACCCTGTAAATGACATGTTGACATTGCCTAAGAAAAACTACTTTGTTTTAAATTGTTTGCTCTGCAAAAACAGGATGTAGTGAATGGGTTTAAAAACGGTCGTTCACAAAGGGTCGGGGCTGCTCTCGGGGCTCGCTGCGTGGAGAGAGAGAGAGCAGTCAGCCGGCCGGTTAGTAAAGGCTCCCTAAATTTTAATTTGGTCTGGACTCCGGTGGTCGTTCACTCACGTTCGCTCCACAGCACAGTTTTTAAAATAGTGCCTGGAAAGGCCAACGATGGAATGTTCCAGATGGGGTTGCCCTGAGGCAGGAGTGTGTCTGGTATGTTGGGGAACGTGAAGAGGCCAACGTGGCTGCAGTGGAATGAACATCAGGGAGGACAGGAGTAGGTGGTGCGAAGGGCATGAGAAGCTAGGAAGTTTAGGGTGTGGGAGTTACTGTGAGGGCTTTGGCTTTTACTCTGAGTCAGACGGACAGGCCTGGGGAGTTGTGAGCCGAGGCACTGCCCTTAACCCTTTGCACTCGCTTGCTTTTTTCTCGATTCCTTTATTCTACTCGGGATTTAATTTTTTAAATACCCCAGATTTTACAAAGCGCGGCAGTAGAATAAAAAACTGGAGTTTCTTTTCTTACAAACTTATTTATTTGGATTTTTTAATGTTTCAAATTATTGATACATTCAAAGAGTAATTTTAATCTCGACATCCGAGTGCAAAAGGTTAAAAAACACAGCAGCTCTCCTGAGCTAGATGTCATACGGCGCACCCCACTACACATGTTTTTTTAAGCAGGTTCAGACGTGTGCAACCATCACCATGATGACTTTACAGCACGCTCATCCTCCTCAGAAGAAACCCTAGACAGCCGGCGGCGTGTGTTCTGACTGTGGACTGCCCGTGTGGACATTCCATGTAAATGTGATATGTGGTCTCCGTGACTGGCTTCTTTCACTTAGCTAATGTTTTCAGGGTTCACCCACGTTGCAGCGTGTATAAACACGTCCGTCCTTTTCATGGCTGACTAATATTCCATCGATGGATACACTGCTTTTTAAAAAATCCACCCATTGTGGACACGTGGGTGATTTCCGCGTTGGGGCTGTTATGAATAATGCTGCTCTGAGAGCTTGTATATAAACTATTTGTTCGGACATATGTTTCCATTGGAGGTGCTGCATTTAAAGGGAGCAGATTCACGTGAGAAAGGATAAAAGGTCTCGGCTCTCATTCCAAACGTTTTGGTTCCAATTGCCGCTTGCTTTTCTTTGCTCTTTAGCTCTTCTTACAGGGTTAGGCGTTCTTTCTAGCACTTTCCCCGTCCCTTTGTGTTCTGTCTGGCTCCTCTGCTTTGGATTTCTTTGAATAAAGGTCTGGCCACATTAACTAGGTTTCCTGTCAAGTGAGGTCTGTTCTATGGAGAGTCTTATATAATTGGTAATTAACATATTAGGATAAGATCTCACTTTTTGAAAGTTTCTCAGAAGATTTTAATTTATTTTGTTTTACTTTATTTTATTTTTTGAGGGTATGGGAGGGAGAGGAAAGGGGAAAGGGACGGAGAAGGCACAAGCATGCGCCCTGGAGGGAGAGTGCCTCTAAGAGGAGGTCACCGTGCTCCGGATACCGGGTTGGGATTTATTAGTGGGTCATAAACCAATTCAGTGAAAGCAATAATTAAAAAACATAGAATAGAGAAGGAAATATCAGAGTGCATCTCACACAACAGGGGTAAAGATGACGTCATGGGACTTGTTTTAGGTAAACGTGGGTAAACTGAGTCAGGATACAGAGTGCTTGTGTGTGTTTACGGATGGTAGTAAAGAAGACCGAAGCCTCTGGTTGGGCTCCGGTGGGCTACGCCTACAATGAACACTGTCCCGTTGTGTTGTATTTTTTGGAGAACATGGAGCATTTACAACATGCTATAGTGAAACGCAGTATAAAGGAGCAATTTTTTGTTGTTAAATTAATTAGAAACTTGGGATGAGATTTTTATCTTTTTTATGAATGAATATGATTTCCTGACAATGTTATGATTACTAGTATGTGTGTGTGTGTATAATTAATTGTTTTTTAATTCTAGGAGTCATACCCCATGTGTTTATTTGATAAATGAGCTTCTTGGCCTAAAAGGGAATTAAAGAATGATGGTAAGTGATCAAACTTCCTGAAACACCAACCTTAATTTTTTTTTTTTTTTGCCTCCTCCTTTCCTTTCTTCCACCCATTTTTTTTTTTTTAATGTTTTTTATTGATTTCAGTGAGAGGAAGGGAGAAAGGATAGAAACATCAATGATGAGAGAGAATCATTAATTGACTGCCTCCTGCATGTCCCATTTTGGGGATCAAGCCCTCCACCTAGGCATGTGCCCTGGCCGGGAATCGAACGGTGACCTCCTGGTTCCTGGGTTGAGGCTCAAACCACTGAGCCACACCCCACACCGGACGGGCCAACCTATTTTTTATTTATTATCTGTTTTGATGTAACATTCGTTACATACAGCTTTCTCTAGGGAACATTTTGTTGTGAAGCACAGTAATAACGTGAACAACTGCGAATGTCGTATTCAACCTGAGAGCCCCCTCCTACCATTCGTGGGACCTAGGGCAGACAGACAAGTGCCAGCCAGCTTCCTTTTTGTCTTAATTTTAAAAAGACACAAATCGGTCCATGCCAACAGCTTGACCTGCTTTTCTACGCAGGACCCGGCCAGCTCTCTGAGAAGCCACCTCCCCCGAGGCTGGCTGGCGGGGCCGGGCGCTCTCTGGATCTGGGCTGGGGTCCGTGTGGTGAAACTCCCAGAGAGCCTGGATGACGGCTCCCCTTCCCGCACTTTCTTTTCTAACTCCATTCTCAGGCCGTTCTAAGCATCTTCTTCAGCAATGCCACTCACACCAGGGAGAGGAGGGAATGAAGTTCACAGGGGAGCCCAGTCTTCCTGGAAACCTCCTTTGGGAGGTCTGGGGTGGCCGTTATTGAACAGAATTAGATGTTTTTTCTCTGGTTTCCCAGCACCTCGCCTGTGCTTTACCGCCTTCCTTCTCATTCCCTCATTGTGTGGCCTCCCCGAGTCCCAGTTCTCTTAATTGCTGTGTAAGGGAGATACTTTTATGTAGGCACAGACCTAAACATTTAATAAGCAATGCTTGATACCAGTTCCAGAGTATGAGTGAAGTTGCTACAAGTAGAAGTTATTTAGAGATAAGTGAAAATAATTTTTCCCCAGTCTAGGAGCAAGTTTCAGAAATCTGTAGACACTTTGGTGAACATTATGAACACTTGCTTTGTTAGATTTATATATTGTAAGAGTTGAATATAAAAACTTTCACTTGAAACCGGTGTTTGCTTTTTCTGAAACATCTAACATCTGAGCAAACCTTTGTAACGTCTCCATGTGGCACCAGGTGGCACATTGTGACTCCGGATGAAGATAACGCGTTTTAAGCCTGCTTGAGGAAAGGAAGCCATATTAAAACACTGCTTGAGATAGAAATCTGCACAATGTTATGAAGTATCTCAGACTCATTTATTGCATTTCCAACCCTGATGCTTACTTAGATTGAAATGTTTAAAACTATTCTACTTAAGTTACTAGTTGTGTTTCTTTAAGAATAGGATTATGAAAAATGAATGGAGTGTGTTTTCTTTCTGAGAAACATAAGACATAATGCATTTATCTGCCAAATATATTGTATATCTTGACTAATAATTCAGTAAATATTCTCTTCTCTGTACATAGGCTTCCTTCCAGCGCTCCAATAGCCACGACAAAGTGAGGAGAATAGTTGCAGAGGAGGGTCGTACAGCAAGAAATCTAATCGCTTGGAGTGTTCCACTAGAAAGCAAAGATGATGATGGTATGTATGTTTTTTATTGTTGTTAATCTTCACCCAAGGATATTTTTCCCATTGATTTTTAGAGAGAGTGGAAGGGAGGGAGAGAGGGGGAGAGGTGGAGAAGGAAGGAGGAAGGCGGAGAGAGAGAGAGAAGAGAGAGATAGAGAGAGAGAGAGAGAGAGAGAGAGAGAGAGAGAGAGAGAGAGAAACATCAACATGAGAGGGACACACAGATTGGCTGCCTCCCGCACGTGTCCCAGCTGGGGCTGGGGATCTAACCTACAACCCAGGTACATGCCTTTCACCAGAGATTGAACCCGGGACCCTTAGGTCTGTGCTCTGACACTGACCACTGCTCAGGGCAGTGATGATATATATTAAAAATAAGTTTCATTTTGTTGTAAATTACAAGGCTATATTTATTCCTAAAGAGTAGATAGACTAAAAACTGCTTATAATTAGCACTCTCAGGCAAATTAGTATAAATTAAATAAGTAGTTTTTCATTGCCTTTTTATCTAATAGGCAAATGGTTTCAGGAAAGTGTTATTATTATTCTTTTGTTGGTGTTGTTAATCCTCACCCAAGGTTATTTTTTTCAATGTTTTATTTTATTTTTTTAGAGAGAGTGGAAGGGAGGAGGAGAAAGAGAGAGAGAGAGAAACAGCCATGGGAGAGAGACATACTGATTGTTTGCCCTGCCATGCATCTCGACCAGGGCTAGGGGTCAAACCTGCAACCCAGGTATGTGCCCTTGACCAGGAATGAACCTGCAACCCTTCGGTGCACGGGCCAGCGCTCTGGTCAGGGCAGTAGGTGGTGTCTTTCATAAAAAAGAAAAAAAGAGCCGAAACCGGTGTGGCTCAGTGGATAGAGCGTCAGCCTGCGGACTGAAGGGTCCCAGGTTCGATTCTGATCAAGGGCATGGACCTTGGTTGCGGGCACATCCCCAGTGGTGGGTGTGCATGAGGCCGCTGATCGATGTTTCTCATCTCTCTGTGAAAAATCAATAAAATATATTTTTAAAAAAAGAACAAGTGAGAGAGATATGTCTGACTGCAAAAATACAAACAACTAAAAAACCTCCCGTTTCAAAATGAAACTGTATGTCATACATCAGGTAAGTTAATCAAAACAGAAAATACTGAGTTTTATGTTGTAAAAAATGTATTCCTAATTTTATTGTTGAAATACAATTTGAATTCAAATAAGTATTTTTCAGACCTATATATATAAGTTGAGAGGTACCACTAACTTGATCTTTTTAAAATTTATTTTTATTCATTTTTTCACTCATGAAACAAATAATTTTTTATTGCAGTTTTTTATTTGACCTTATTTTTAAATTCTCAGAAAATCTGACTTCTTTAAGGAGTTGATTTACTCCTGTTCTGAGGAAGCTGTTCCATGAAAATCGTCTCTGGGATCTTGGAAATTTGTTTTTTGTTACAGCTGTAGTTCAGATTGACTATGAATAGAAGGAGATTATCCTATCTAATAAAAGAGTACTATGCAGATTGACCATCACTCCAACACACAATATGGCTGCCCCATGTGGTCAAAGATCCTGCCCCTATGTGGACACAAGATGGCCACCACAAGATGGCCAGCAGGGGAGGGCAGTTGGGAGGCACCAGGCCTGCAAGGGAGGGCAGTTGAGAGGGACCAGGCCTGCAAGGGAGGGCAGTTGGAGGCAATCAACCCTGAAGGGGAGGGCAGTTAGGGGTGACCAGGCCGGCAGAGGAGGGAAGTTGGTGGCAAACAGGCTGGCAGGGGACCAGTTAGACATCAATCAGGCCGGCATGGGAGTGATTAGGGGGTGATCAGGCTGGCAGGCAGAAGTGGTTAGGGGCAATCAGGAAGTCCTGGATTGTGAGCCAGCAGTCCGGGATTGTGAGAGGGGTCCCAGATTGGAGAGGGTGCAGGCTGGGCTGAGGGACACCCCCCTACCCCTGTGCACAAATTTTGTGCACCTGGCCTCTAGTGTGTTAATATGCCTGAATGATTTGTGTAGTTCAATTTTATATTATCTGTTTGTTGATCTGTATATTTATCTATTTATTCTTGCCTTAAAGGAAAATCTAAATTTCAAACTGGTGGAAAACCAAAGAGGACAATTCAGGGGACTCATAAAACTACTAAACAGGTAAAGCATATGCAACTCTTTACTTACTTTTTATTTTAGTTATAAAATACAATTTATTTTCCATTAATTTTTTTAGAGAGGGTGAAAGGCAAGGAGGAGGGGGAGAGAGAGAAACATCGACGTGATACATCAATTGGTTGCCTTCCACACTCATCCCAACCGATCCGGGGTGGGAATTGGACCTGCAACCCAGGTATGTGCCCTTGTCCAGAAATCCAACCCGAGACCCTCCGGTGCACATGCCAACATCCTAACCACTGAGAAATGCCAGCCAGAGATAAAAAACTAAATTTATACAGTACTATGTGCATAGGTTGTACTGAATACTTTACAAATATTAATTTACTAGAGGCCCGGTGCACGAAATTCGTGCACAAAGGGGGGTTGTCCCTCAGCCCAGCCTGTACCCTCTCCAATCTGGGACCCCTCAAGGGATGTCCGACTGCCCGTTTAGGCCCGGGCCCAAACGGGCAGTCGGACATCCCTCTCACAATCCAGGACTGCTGGCTCCCAACTGCTTGCCTGCCTGCCTTCCTGATTGCCCCTAACCACTTCTGCCTCCCAGCCTGATCACCCCCTAACCACTCTGCTGCCAGCCTGTTTGCCCCCAACTTCCCTCCTCTGCTGGCCTGGTCACCCCTAACTGCCCTCTCCTGCAGGGTTGATCACCTCCAACTGCCCTCCCTTGCAGGCCTGGTCCTTCTCAACTGCCCTCCCTTGCAGGCCGGGTGCCTCCCAACTGCCCTCTCCTGCTGGCCATCTTGTGGTGGCCATCTTGTGTCCACATGGGGGCAGGATCTTTACCACATGGGGGCAGCTATATTGTGTGTTGCAGTGATGATCAATCTGCATATTACTCTTTTATTAGATAGGATAGAGGCCTGGTACAGGGGTGTGGGCCAGCTGGTTTGCCCTGAAGGGTGTCCCTGATCAGGGTGGGGTTCCCTTGGGGTGTGGGGCAGCCTGAGCGAGGGGCCTGTGGTGGTTTGCAGGCGGGCCACGCCCCCTGGCAATGCAAGCGGAGGCCCTGGTATCTGGAATTTATTTTCCTTCTACAATTGAAACTTTGTAGCCTGGAGCGGAGCCAAGCCTGGGGCTCCCTCCGAGGCCCAAAGCCATTTGTGTTGGGGTTATAATTGAAACTTTGTTGCCTTAAGCGGGTGAGCCCGGCCAGGGTGTGCGGAAAGCTTTGCTTCCCCTGTTGCCGGCAGCAACCCTGGCCTCCTCTCTCAAGCTCCATTCTGCCGCCATTTGTTTGAATTTGTTTACCTTCTATAATTGAAACTTTGTAGCTTAAGTGGAGGCTTAGGCCTGCAAGGCTGGCAGAAAGCTTGGCTTCCTCTGTTACCTAGGAAACCATGCTCTCTGTGGCTGTAGCCATCTTGGTTTGGGTTAATTTGCATACTCACTCTGATTGGATGGTGGGCGTGGCTTTGTGGGTGTGTCAGAGGTATGGTCAATTTGCATATTTGTCTATTATTAGATAGGATTTGCTTATCATAATAATCCTTTGACATAGGCATTATTATTATCTTCATTTACAAGTGAGGAAATTGAGCTATTAAATCTGAGTGGATGGTAGAATTTACCAGTGAAGCCGTCTGGTCCTGAACTTTTGGTTTGGGGGAGGTTATTGATTACTGTTTCAATTTTCTTACTAGTGATTGGTCTGTTCAGATTTTCTATTTCTTCATGATGCAGTCTATCCCTGCCAAGGCATTAGGGGTGAGTTGATTAAAGGTTTGACCAAATATAGCAGGGTAATTTTTAGGTTGGTAATTTTGTGTGGCCTTTGACTGATGTTATAAATATCCAAATGGCCCTTGGCAGAGAAGAGGTTCCCTACCCCTGCCATGGATGTTGGTTGCCACATTTTTATTGTCATTTGTCCCCACGTATTTCTTGATTTCTCCTTTGATGTCTTCATTGACCCATTTGTTGTTCAGTTCATGTTGTTTAATTTCCCCATCTTTGTGATTTTCCATTTTTTCTTCTTGTAGCTACTTTCTAGTTTCATACTGTTGTGATCAGAAAAGATGTTTGATATAATTTCAATCTTAAATTTATGGAGACTTACTTTGTGTTCCAACATATGGTCTATCCATGTGCACTTGAGAAGTATGTGTATTCTGTCACTTCTAGATGGAATATTTTGTATATATCTATTTAAGGACATCTGGACTCATGTCATTTAAGGCCAATATTTCTTTCTTGCCTTTCTGTCCTAAGTGAGGTGCTAAAGTCTCCTACTATTATTGTAAATATATACCTTTAGGTCTGTTAATAATTATTTTATATATTGCTTCTAAGTTGGGTGCATATATATTAATGTTGCATTTTGTTTCTGGTTGTCTCCTTTATATAATGCCCATATCTATAATGTCCATTTTTTAAAAATAAATTTTATTGATTTTTTACAGAGAGGAAGGGAGAGGGAGAGAGAGCTAGAAACATCGATGAGAGAGAAACATTGACCAGCTGCCTCCTGCACACCCCCTACCGGGGATGTGCCCGCAACCAATGTACATGCCCTTGACCAGAATCGAACCTGGGACCCTTCAGTCCAGCAGGCCGACGCTCTATCCACTGAGCCACACCGGCTTCGGCTATAATGTCCATTCTTGTGTGTGATAAAAGTGTGGCTACATGGGCTTTCTTTTGGAGCCATTTGCTTGGAGCACTGTTTTCCACACCTTCCCTCAGAGCCTGCGTTTGTCTTTGGAACTGAGATGAGTCTCTTTAAGGCAGTATATTGTTGGGTCTTGTTTTTTAATCTATCCAGCTACCCTGTACCTTTTGATTGGCGACTTCAGTTCATTTACATTTAAGGTGATATTGATATATGAAGCCGTACTCTTGCCATTTTGGGTTTTCTGATTGCTCTACAGCTCCATTGTTTATTTTCTCTTGTGTTTCTGACTGATGTTTTAATGGGGTGATTTTCTATGATGATTGTCTTCATTTTCTCTTTTTTATGTTTGTGTCTCTGATCTAGATTTCTATTTTCCTTGATTTCCTTCTTTAGAGAGTGGAAGGGAGAGGGATGGAGAGATAGAAACATCGATGAGAGAGAAACATCCATCGGCCTCCTGCATGCCCTCACCGGGGATTGCGCCCACAAGGCAGGCATGTGCTGCCTGACTGGAAATTGAACTCGTGACCTCCAGGCCATGGGTGGATGCTCAACCCCTGAGCCATCCAGCCGGGCTAGATTTCTGTCCTGTGGCTCTCAAGAAGTTCATATAAAGTAGCCCTTTATCTTCTGATAGCATCTCATTTTTACTTGCCTATACAGGTTTCATCCTTTACTTCCTATTATGTATTTGTTGTTGCAAATTAGCTATGTTTATGGTATGTGTTCATTACCAAATTGAAGGAGCAATAGTTATTTTTAATGACTTCCCCCTTTAACCTTTATGCAATAATTAGGTTTTTAACACTCTATTCTGAGAATCCCTATCACCTTGTCAGACTTTGTGTACCTTTTGTCTTTCCTTTCTGGCCGAAGAGCTCCTTTCAACGTCTTAAAAGCCAAGTCTTTTTAAAATATATTTTTATTTCAGGGAGGATGGGAGAGGGAGATAGAAACATTGGCTGCCTCTTGCATGCCTCCTACTGGGGATCGAGAGCCTACAACCTAGGTAGGTGCCCTTGACCAGAATCAAACCTGAGACCCATTAGTCCACAGGCCGACGCTCTGTCCACTGAGCCAAACCGGCTAGGGCAGAAGCCAAGTCTTATGGTGGTGAACTCCATCAGTTTTTTTTTTTTTTTTTTTTTGTAGGAGAAAGTCTTTATTTCTTCTTTATATCCGAAGCATAACTTTGCTGGATAAATTATTCTTGTCTGGCTCTAACCACCACCAGAGCCTCCTGGCCAATTAGAATTCTCTATCATTTTGATCACAGTCTTCCATGACTTTAAGTTTGGTTTCTGGAGATTTGTCTTGTGTGTGTGTGATACTGTGTGACTGTGATTATTCATGGTGCTTGATGGGTTTTCCCTCAGCCGGTGAATTTGAAGTAGTGAACAACTTTCGTAATTTTGGTAAGGCTATTTTGCCTAGCAATTCAACAGGCTGGTAACTGGAGGCCTTTTTTGTTCTCCAGTAGGTGGTGCTATAGGACAGGTTTTTGGTTTCTCTTCCCTGAGCTGTTAGAATTGATAGCCAGCACTGTCTGCCTTCCAGGGCGTCTGCCCGAGGCGTCCCAGGTGCCCTCCTTGTTGTTGTTCGTGTGTCTGGGGGTCGCAGGTACCTTGCTGCTGCCTGGTCTCTGCTGTTGCAGTATTGCCACTGAGATGGCGGTGCCCGCTGAGTCCAGGGTCCTGTGGGTCTTGGGCAGTGTCTCCATGGCATGGGGCTGCGTTGGTGGCTGGGGGAGCTCGGGTAGTGGGCACCTGCGCTGCTTCTGGGGTTGTCAGGCCGCAGGTGCTGCCACCGTGGTGTGAGTCCTGCTCCCTGTGGCTGCGGGGGCTGCGGGGGCTGGGAGGTTGGAGTTGCACGTGCTTGGTGATAGAAATCCATCATGTTTTCTCCTAGTCAGTTGATTTGCATTTATATATTAACTAGAGGCCCGGTACATGAAAATTCATGCACTGGGCGGGGGGGGGGGGGGTCCCCTCAGCCCGGCCTGCCCGTTCTCACAGTCCGGGAACCCTCAGGGGTGGGATGTGACCCGACAATCGGGGAAGGCGACGCCCCCATCACACCTCTGTTGCTGCCACTGCCGGCAGTGCAAGCCTCGGACTTCCCTGGTTACCTGAGCCTCAGGCGGCCCTGGGCAGCTGGGCAGCCGCCATCTGAGGCTTGCCTGTGCCTCAGGCTGGCCCTGGGCGGCTGTGGGACTGAGGGGACTCCTGAAGAAGGTGCGCAGAGCGGCCGGACCCACCTGGGGGCGGGCCCAGCTGTGCCACACGCCTGCCACCCCAGCGGGGCTGAGGGGACTGGGCGCTGCCATCTTGTGGCTATGGGTGCTGCCATCTTTGAGGGTGTGACAGTCAATTAGCATATTCCCTCCTTATTGGCGGTGGGTGCCGCCATATTTGTGAGGGTGTGATGGTCAATTAGCATACTTCCTCTTTATTAGATAGGATTTTTACTTTAAGTTGAAAAAAGGTTTACAATAAAATTAAGCAGCTGAATAGAACTGTGTAGTGTACGTTACTGTTTTTTCAATGAAAAGAATATATGCAAGCTATTTTAAAATGTTGACCTTGCTCTTTATATTCGTCGGTGTATGTAAATGTGCCACACACGTGTTCCATAAACCAGGAGCCTCTTCAGTGCTCCTTTTTGAATAAGGACTCGTCACAGTTGAGGTCATCCTCATACCTCCTATGAGACAGGTCTGAAATGAGAATGAACTTGACAAACCTGTGGCTTCCGTTTAAGATGACAAGCTTTGTTTAAGGGATTTCAATGTGCTGTGATATAATCTGAGAAGAATGATGTCATGTTTTTAAGTATTTAGGTTGAAAAATGTGCTTTATGTAAGAATCCAATCCGTGGAGGATTTTCAAAACTTTTTTTTCTTGTTTTGTTTTACTTCACCAGAACACGGCGGTAGATTGTAAAATAACATCTACACCTGGAGATAAACACTTGGATAAAAGTCCCACTAAAACAAGGCACCCTCGCAAAATCGATCTGAGAGCTAGATACTGGGCCTTTCTATTTGACAACCTTCGCCGGGCAGTGGATGAAATCTATGTGACCTGTGAGTCCGATCAGAGCGTGGTGGAATGCAAGGTACGTTTGCTGTGAGGCTTTGCCCTCCATTTGAAGCCAGATTCTCCCGTTTCCGCTGCACCTGGCTTGTCGTTTACCTCGGCACATGCCCTGCAGTCCCAGTGATGCACAGTGGATCCCAGAACTTGCTCCTCTTACAACTGACAGCCGGTACCTTTACCGGCCTCTCCCTATCCCCACCCCTGCAACCACTGCTCTACTCGCTGCTTCTGTGAATGCCGCAGGTGTTTCTTGGTTGTTGTTTTTTATATTTTATTGAATTTTTACAGAGAGGGAGAGAGAGTTAAAAACATCATAGAGAGAGAAACATTAATCAGCTGCCTCCTGCACACCTCCTACTGGGGATGTGCCCGCAACCAAGGTACATGCCCTTGACCGGAATCGAACCTGGGACCCTTTAGTCTGCAGGCCGATGCTCTATCCCCTGAGCCAAACCGGTTAGGGCTTGGTTTTGGTTTTTCAAGGGTACTTTTGGCTGTTGTTTCTTTGCATTACCTAATTATGTGCTTTTATAGTGTGTGCAAGATTTGGTAGAAAGCTGTCTTGATATATAGTCCTGGGCAAGAAATCAAAGGGATGGACACCCCCCCCCCCACACACACACACACACAAATATTTTTAAAATCTCTTACTTCATTCTCCCTTGATACTGTAGGTGGCACTAGTGAGATATTTCACATTCTTTGGTTTCACGTTTAATGTCTTTAATTAGACATTGCTCCCTTTTCGTTGAGATACTTATCACTCTCCTAATTCACTCTGGGTAGGGAAAAGTGAGATTGATGGCTACCCATAAACCATCCTGGGTGGGAATGGCATGTTATCGCTGAGGCATGTTCTATTTTTAGATAACCTTGTGTTTGTAATAGGATATTAAACAGACACACAGCATGAGCTGTCTCCAAAAATTCACTACAAAGCCTGGCTCTTTAGTAAATACAAGCTGTATACTATATTACTTTATCCTGAATAAAATTAATTTGAGAAAATCCAGAGTGATCAATCTTTGCAGACATATTACGAAGGTAGCTTCTTCTGTTGCTACAGTGAGCAGGGTTGCAAACCCTGGCATTGGTTACTGACCTCTGAAATATACGTCGGGTCAAAGGAAAGTTACGTGTTGAGACAGCAGCTGCCTTCCCTCTGAAATTGGAAACAACCAAAGCAGGTTTTAGATTAGCTTAAAATCATGATTCATCAGAAGCAGATGTTTAGAATGAACAGTAATTGAAATCATCCAAATGTGTGGTTTGATTGTCACCATTAATATTGTCGCTATCAGCATATGAAATTTCTTCCCCTTAAAAAAACATTTGGGGGCAAAATCATATCCGCAGAGTTTGATGAGTCAGCATGTTGTGGTAGATAACACTATTGGACTTGATTCTGAGTTCTATTTTCTTATGTAAAATGAGTCTGTGGGCCTAGAGAGTCTCTAGGTCAGCCCTAGAGATGCGTCACGTTAGCAGATGGTTTGCTTTTATGATGAAAAATAACAGAAGGGTGAGTGAAGAATTCAGATTTGTTTGTAAAGAGTGCACTTCCTCACGGAAGTGAGTTTGTCCGATTGTAAGTATGTCCATGTGCTGAGCAGAGGAAACTCCTGCCCTCTCCCTGATACTGCGTTGGAGAGGCTTGGCCATAGACAGTGTGGCTTTCATTTCTGGCTCTGCCAGTCGTCTCCCCAGAGCTTGGTGAGAGCTTAGCAGTAACAGAAACTTGTTCAAGTTGCAGATTATAACAGTGGAGGTTTTGACAAAGTGAGAGTAGAGTGCGGTGTGGTCTCTATTCTTTGTTCTGTGCCAAGATGCTCAGAGGCTTATACTGAGAAATAAAATGTGGGAGCTTAAAAGTATTTTCTTTTTTTTTTTTCCAACTGTTGTACAGTTTATTATTTTTTTTATTTCTTTATTGATTAAGGTATCACATATTTGTCCTCATCCCCCCATTCCCAGCCCACACCCCTCCCCACGCATGCCCGCACCCCCCTGTTGTCCTTAACCGATGGTTAGGCTCATATGCTTGCACACAGGTCCTTTGGTTGATCTCTCCCCTTTACCCCCACCCTCCCCTACCCTCCCTCTGAGGCCCGACAGTCTGTTCTTGTTCATCAGTCCATGTTGTTCATCATTTCCCCTAGATGAGTGAGATCATGTGCTATTAGAAATACACTTATAAGAACCGAAAAATGAGACAAGCAATAATGGTTATGCTGACAGGCAAGTGAATCAGTCTGTAGTGAGTTTCTTTCTGGGCCAACAGTTCTTTTGAGACCCAATTTCAATGTCCAACAGTTCCTTATGTGTACATGTCAGCCATGACATTACAGTTCTGGATGGTGGACAAATGGTGGTAATGCAGGTCCGACCCTCTCTGGTTTGGTCCTGGGCAACCTGCAGTGACGCACAGCTGCTGACTGCTAGTATGGCAAGGCGACGTCAGCGTCTTCCGTCTCTGGACTGCTTCTCTTCTGTCTTGATGGCTGGAGTAGTCCTGTCGATTCCTCTCTGTTGCTGGAATCCACATGGTCTCGGAGTTGTTTTTGCTCTCAGTGGCGCACTTTTGGAGGTGGAGGTCTCAGGGTTCGCGCGTCTGCAGCTGGGGTGGCAGGTCTTCTACCAGAGTGGCTGTAGTGTCCAGGTTTGCTTCCGAGACCAGACTAGGTGGTGGTGAGGTTAGGATTCTAATCTCTAGCAGTTCTGTTCTTAAAGATGGCGGGGTCTCTGTGCCACTGGTCTTCTCCGGAGTGTTTGCAGTGGCCACGGGTTTTGCCAGGACTGCCTGGATTGGAAGCCCCCTGGAAGAACTTCAGGGTCCAACTGTCCCTATTTCACTCACACACACACCCACACACGTCCACACGCACCTCTATCACTCCTTCACTCGATCACACACTCTCCCTCCCTACCTTCCTGCTGGTCGCCATCTTCTCTCCCCTCCTGTTGTATAGTTTAATCCTTACAAGTATTTTCATACTCAACTCTACCATTCTCCCCATCCAGGACTTAGAGGCGGGGATAACAAATATACAACATAGCATTTGGTCAAAACATGTGCCGGGTATAGACTACCTAGAGGTTTTATTTTTTTTTTAATTCTTTTATCCATTATCTCATTTGATTAGTACCTTTGTGAGATCCATAACCCAGGTTTTCCCTCATTCTGCAGGTGGAGTCAACCCCAGATTTGCAGAAGTATTGACAAGCTTTTGTGTTATTTGTGATTTTTGTGTTTTTGCAGTTAATCATGCCTGTATTATATGGTTCACATGATGAGTATAACATGTTAGTAAAAAGCATGTTTTCAGTTTCAGCCAGGATTGTGGACTAGGGCCCACCTCTGTAATCAAGAGGCGAAATTTCTCACTTTCTCAGTTTGGCCATGTGCCTGTTACGCCATCAGCCACCTCTGCATGACGGTTAGGTACTGACGTTCCAACAAAACCGGATTCACCATCAGCACGTTTCCCCTTCTCCCTTAGGAAGTGGACCAGAGGGTGGGTGGGGAGAGAGCGCAGGAGCCAGGTGGGGGCCGTCGCTCAGCTTGTCCTCACAAAGGTCTGAGGGGGGCTGCACTGCTTGTGAGGACCACTGTGAATGACCTTACTAACATTATTGACAGTGGTTTATGCTGCTTTCAGATGATTTCCATGCACCACTATTCCATTGGTAGCTTTTTAAAAAGCCGGTCCTAAACATCACGCTCTTTAAAGCTGGTTTCACGTCTGGTGAAGCTCTTTCTTTAATGACTGACTGCTCATGGGACGCGTGTTTTCACCCCTTCGTCGCCCAGGGCTCCGCACCGCTCACTCCTGTAGCTGAATTGGAGGCTGTGTTGGTGCCCTGGGCCCAGGGCCTGTGCGCTGGTGTTCGGTGTCAGCAGGACAAAGGGATGGCGCCAAGCGTCCTGCACTGTGCGCCAGTAACGAGAATTCATTACCAACCAATCAAATCCGTTGCAGCCAATTGGTAAAGTAATTGGTAATTTTAGCTGTACATCTATACGTACTTATCTGAATGCCTATAACGTTACTTTGAGAGCCACTTTTGTTCGCTTTCAGCCTGCTGGACAGAGCGGCCTTCAGGGCTGCGGGGGGGAAAGATGTGCATCGCTGACGGAGGCCGCTCCAGCTGCTTGTCTGGTTGTGTTCCCTTGTTCGTAGAACATGACTCGGATTACAGCTGCAGGGTTCCTCTCTGATCACTTCTGATAACGTGGAGCTAAACATCCCCTAAAATAGGCTGTTTAAGCCACCCAATGTACTTTCTCTGTGCCAACTGGTATCAGAGGTATAGCTGCTGCTATTCCTATCCTGTAGAGGATTGTTTTTGCTCCTCTTCCTCCCCTTCCTCCTCCTCCTCCTCCTCCTCCTCCTCTTCTTCCTTCTCCTCTTCCTCCTTTTCTTCCTCCTCCTCCTCCTCCTCCTCCTTCTCTTCCTTCTCCTCTTCCACTCCTTTTAAAAGTGAAATTCTGAAAACTTATGGAATAAATTACTCTGAATTTAGTCTTTGCTCTGAGTGATTTAAGTTGAATGAATTCAGTTAGCTAGTTTTAATTATATTAGTACAATTGAGAAAAGGAAGCCAACTAAATAAAAAATTTCCCCTTTTCCCGATTGTAGAAGACCATTACCAGTGATCTGTCACTAAGGATTACCTTTGAAAGGAGAGAAACAGTAGTTCTTTGTTCAGAATGGCCTTTTAAAGTGACTAAAGTGAGGTTGGGGCTGTGTTTTGTTTGTGAGTAATTAGGTGTAGTTTATTGTTAGTGTTGGGCCTAATTTCCAAAGTGTAGCCAAAATTTTTAAGCATTTATATTTGAAAAGTGCTTTTGAGGTCTTTGAGTACCACTGATACTATAAAGGCAGTTTAAAACTTAGTTATGGAAAAGTAATGTTTTTATAGAACAAATTATAATTTTAAAAAGTTAAATTTATTGGGGTAACATTGTTAACAATATTATATGCATTTCATGGTGTGCAGCTTTATAACACAACACCTGAATGCTCTATGGCAGGCGTCCTCAAACTACGGCCCGCGGGCCACATGAGGCCCGCCGAGGACATTTATCCGGCCCGCCGGGTGTTTTTGCCATTTTGTTTTTTAACTTCAAAATAAGATATGTGCAGTGTGCACAGGAATTTGTTCATAGTTTGTTTTTTTTTAACTATAGTCCGGCCCTCCAACGGTCTGAGGGACAGTGAACTGGCCCCTGTTTAAAAAGTTTGAGGACCCCTGCTCTGTGGTGTGCTGGGCATCAGAATCCATCTCCTTCCTTCACCCTGTGTTTGACCCCCCTGCTGTCTTCATTCTTCCAACCCCCGTTTCCTCTGGTAACCATCATTTTGTTGCTATTTCTTGTGTTTGTTTGTTTGTTTGTTCTTTTGTTGCTTTTTGTTTTCTATCCCACAAATGAGTGAAATCATATGTTGTGTGTCCTTTTCCACGGGACTTACTTCATTGGGGGATATTTCATCTTTTTTGTGGCCGAGTAGTATTCTTTGTGGATCTGTACTCCATCTTCTTCAGCCGTTCACCCACTGAGGCCACTTGGGCTGTTTCCATGTCTTGGCTTCTTAACACGAAGAAAAATTGATTCAGAAAGGAGCAGAGGGCCCGGCCCGTGTGGCTCAGTGGTTGAGCGTCGACCCATGAACCAAGAGCTACCAATTCGATTCTGGGTCAGGGCACATGCCCGGTTGCAGGCTCGATCCCCAGTAGGGGGCGTGCAGGAAGCAGCTGTCCAATGATATTTCTCTCTCATCCATGTTTCTATCTCTCTTACTTCCTCTCTCTCTCTAAAAATAAATAAAAACATATTTTAAAAAATGAGCAGAGGACCTGAATAGATACTTTTCCAAGGAAGACATGCAGATTGCTAATAAATATAAGAAAAAATTCTAGCTATAAGGGAAATGAAAATCAAAATTACAATGAGCCTGGCCAGTGTTGCTCAGTGGTCAACCCATGAACCAAGAAGTAACTGGTTCAATTCCCGGTCTTCCTGGGTTGCAGGCTCGATCCCTAGTAAGAGGCAGCTGATCCATGTTTCTCTCTCATTGATGTTTCTTTTTTTTTTTTTTTTTAAATATATTTTATTGATATTTTACAGAGAGGAAGGGAGAGGGATAGAGAGCTAGAAACATCGATGAGAGAGAAACATCAACCAGCCGCCTCCTGCACACCCCCTACTGGGGATGTGCCCGCAACCAATGTACATGCCCTTGACCGGAATCGAACCCGGGACCTTTCAGTCCGCAGACGGACGCTCTATCCACTGAGCCAAACCGGTTTTGGCTCTCATTGATGTTTCTATCTCCCTCTCTCTCTTCCTCTCTTTCTAAAATGAATAAAAATGTGTTTAAAAAACAAAAACTACAATGAGATACCACCTTACACCTATTCAAATGGCTATTACCAGTTAGACAAATAACAAGTATTGGAAAGGATGAGGATGGAGAAAAGGGAACTCTTTCTTTTATATATATATATATTTTTATTGATTTCTTACAGAGAGGAAGGGAGAGAGATAGTTAGAAACATCGATCAGCTGCCTCCTGCACACCCCCCACCAGGGATGTGCCCACAACCAAGGTACATGCCCTTGACCGGAATCGAACCTGGGACCCTCCAGTCCGCAGGCCGACGCTCTATCCACTGAGCCAAACCGGTTTCGGCAGAAAGGGAACTCTTGTATACTGCTGGTGGGATGCAGCCTCTTTGGAAAACCAGTATGTATTGTGTACTACAGTGGGGCATACACCGCCCCTGTGCCTCAGCAGTTTCACTCTTGGGCTTCTCCCCAACAGGAATGCATACGCTGGTGTAGAGGACATCCACGTAAATAACAGTATGTAGTTTATAATATCCAGAACGTGGAGTCGTTAATTCAACAGTTGATTTCATAAATAAATACCCATTTAAAGAATACTGTTCAGTAGTGACCTTGGACACGGGCAATAAGTGAATTGCAGGTACACTGTGAAATATGGATGAACCTAGTAAACATGTAAAAAAGAAGCCACAAAGTAATACATACACTATGAGTTCGTTCGTATGGATTTTGAAATAAGGTAACATTGAACTGTTACAGATTAAAGCGGTGGTTACCTGGAAAGACGGAGTTGTGATAGGGAGGAGATACCAGGGGACTTTGGGAGACTGCCTTAGTTATGCTTTTGTCCTGGCTGCTTGGGTCTTGGCTTTGAAATGACTTATCTGTATGTTTGTGTTTTGTGTACTTTGTTTATTAACGTCACAATAAAGAGGGTTAAAAGAATGGCATTCTGGCTCAGATGGTGTGGCTCAGCGGTTGAGCATCAAACGGTGAACCAGGAGGTCACGGTTTGATTCCCAGTCAGGGCACATGCCTGTGTTATGGACTCAATCCCTGGTGGGGAGCATGCAGGAGGCAGCCCACTGATAATTCTGTCATCATTGATGTTTCTTTTCTTTAAAAAAATATATTTATTTTTTATTGGTTTCAGAGAGGAAAGGGGAGGGAGAGAGAGAGAGAAATATCAATGATGAGAGAGAATCATGGATCGGCTGCCACCTGCACGCCCCACCCTCGGGATCAAGCCCACAACCCGGGCATGTGCCCTGACCGGGAATTGAACTGTGACCTCCTGGTTCAGAGGGTGCCGCTCAATCACTGAGCCACACTGGTCAGGCATCATTGATGTTTCTTTATCTCTCTCCCTTTCTCTTCCTCTGAAATCAATAAAAATATATATTAAAAAAAAATGGTCATTCTGGAGGTCCATTCCTCTAGAGAGGAATATCAATACCATCTCTTGGTTTTTAGATTCTCAGCTTCACTAATTTCTTGCCACACAGTAATAGTGAAAATAAAACAACAACCAAAAATCTAGATCAGTAGATTTTTTAGCTTCCTCAATAAGGAGCATAATGTAGAAATTATTAATTTTTTTTAGGGCTTTCTTTCTTTTTATTTATTTTTTTCTTTTTCTTTTTAAAATAAATCTTTATTGTTCAGATTATTACAGGTGTTTCTCTTCCCTCCCCCCCATAGCTCCCCTCCACCTGATTCCCCACCCCACCCCATGCCCTTACCCCCCGCCACTGTCTTCATCCATAGGTGTAAGACTTTTGTCCAATCTCTTCCTGCACCCCTAAGGCCCCCTTCCCCCTGATAATTGTCCGTCCACTCCCTTTCTATGTCCCTGATTCTATTATATTCACCAGTCCATTCTGTTATTCAGATTTTTTATTCACTTGATTTTTAGATTAACTTGTTGGTAGGTATGTATTTGATGTCTTTTTGTTGTTCATAATTTTTACTTTTACCTTTTTCTTCTTCTTCCTCTTCTTAAAGAATACCCTTCAGCATTTCATGTAATCCTGGTTTGGTGGTGATGAACTCCTTTAGCTTTTTCTTGTCTGTGAAGCTCTTCGTCTGACCTTCAATTCTGAATGCTAGCTTTGCTGGGTAGAGTAATCTTGGTTGTAGGTTCTTGCTGTTCATCACTTTGAATATTTCTTGCCACTCCCGTCTGGCCTGCATAGTTTCTGTTGAGAAGTCAGCTGACAGTCATATGGGTACTCCCTTGTAGGTAACTAACTGTTTTTTTTTTTTTTTTTTTTTTTTTTTTTTTAAATATATTTTATTGATTTTTTACAGAGAGGAAGAGAGAGGGATAGAGAGTTAGAAACATCGATGAGAGAGAAACATCGATCAGCTGCCTCTTGCACACCCCCTACTGGGGATGTGCCCGCAACCAAGGTACATGCCCTTGACCGGAATCGAACCTGGGACCCTTGAGTCCGCAGGCTGACGCTCTATCCACTGAGCCAAACCGGTTTCGGCAACTAACTGTTTTTCTCTTGCTGCTTTCAAGATTCTCTCTTTGTCTTTTGCCCTTGGCATTTTAATTATGATGTGTCTTGGTGTGGTCCTCTTTGGATTCCTTTTGTTTGGGGTTCTGTGCGCTTCCTGAATTTGTAAGTCTATTTCTTTCACCAGGTGGGGGAAGTTTTCTGTCATTATTTCTTCAAATAGGTTTTCAGTATCTTGCTGTCTCTCTTCTTCTGGCACCCCAAAAATTCGGATGTTGGTACGCTTAAAGCATCCCAGAGGCTCCTTATGCTATCCTCACACTTTTGGATTCTTCTTTCTTTCTGCCTCTCTGGTTGGGTGTTTTTTGCTTCCTCATATTCCAGTTCTTTGGTTTGACTCTTCGTGTACAGTGATCTACAGTTGAGTGTCTGTATATTCTTTATTTCAAACAGTGTATGCATAATTTCTGACTGGTCCTTTTCCATTTTTTTGGTATTCTCATTAAGGTCTTTGAAGGTCTCTTCAAGTTTTTCAGCGGTTTTTAGAAGATTCTTGAGTAACCTTATAAATGTGGTTCTGAACACTGTGTTGTCCATTAGTTTACTTTCCTCCATCTCTTCTATTCGTGACATGCTTCGGTGTCTCCACATTTTGGCTGCCTCCCTGTGTTGATGGAGTGGCTTTGTGTGGTCAGTGACCTATAGGGGCCGGTAGCTCAGCTTCCCCAATCACCCTAGGTGGTCGCTCTTGGTACACCACTTTGTGGGCTGAGTGGAAAGTCTTGGTGTAGTTAAGTCTTGATTGCTGTTGGTACACTGGAAGGAATTGACCTCCAGGCCAATTGGCTGTGAGGACCCGCTGTGTCTATAATGGAAGCACTGCTGTGCTGGAGACACGCTTGTGGTACAGGGCTTGTTTGAGTGGGGCTTTGGTGCTCACTGAGTCCGCCTCCCGAGTGTGTCACTTATGGATGTGAGGAGTTGAAATCTGGTGTCTCACACTGACCACTAGGTGCATTGGCTTCTGAATCTCCAATGGGGTGCAGTTCGGCTGCTGTCTGAGGCTACCCTGCAGGAGCTACAGCGAGAACTGCCGTCCTCTCCTCCCTGCTTGGAGCTTGGAGGCCTTGGAGCTGTCTGTATCGGGTTGCAAGTTTACTAGTTTAAACTGAAATAGAGAAGGCCATTCATATGCAAAAGCCACTGCTAGGAGCTTGGGTGTGTTTGTAGATTGTGCGGGCAGAGTCTCAGGGCGTCACTAGGCTAGGGCGTGGCAAACAGCAATGGCTGGCAGTGAGCCGCCTCCAACCGCGTCCCCACAACCGCGTCCCTGCATCTCGTGCCCCGGCGCAGCCAACAATTCTACCTCCCCGCAGCTCTGCTAGTAAGCCACCCTCACTCCGACCCAATGGCAGACAGCTCAGTCTCTCCCCTAAAACTGGATTTCAGAGAGATTGGGGCCTTGTCTCTCTTCGGATTGAAGAAAGCAACGCCCGCCTCCAGCTGGGCTTCGCCGCCAGCTCGTATCACCCGCGCGCTCCCCTGTACCTCAGTTTTTCAGCGTTTGTGCCCTGATTGCGCCCGTCTCTTTCGGTCTAGTTGTAGAGGTTCTGCTCAGCCAGCTTTCCCGTGGTTCTGGGTGATAGACGTTCTGTCTTTTAGTTGTAGTTTTGGAAATTGTTGTGGACTGCAGCAGCCCAGATGTTTATCTACGCCGCCATCTTGGATCTCTCCGAAATTATTAATTTTTAAGACCTTCACTCTGAAGTGTTTTTTTTTAACTTTTTAGTGTAAGAATGGAATTTAATGCTTGTTTGTTTGTTTGTTTGTTTGTTTCAATTAGGAGGTGCTGATGATGCTGGATAATTATGTGAGAGATTTCAAAGCATTGATTGACTGGATTCAACTACAGGAAAAGCTAGAGAAGACTGATGCTCAGAGCAGGTAATGAACTCTGGCCTTTATAATTGTGGCTGTCAGCATTTTTTAAAGCAGTCGTTGAAATTGGCAATGAACTTGACCTCAGCATTTCCCATGAAGTTGAGTAACAAATATTTATTTGGTACCTACTGGTGCAAGCCCCATTTATCCAGTGCAGAACTTTAGCTGCTGGAATATGATACATTTACTACTCTCATGAGTCTGTAGTCTAAGGGAAGGGTAAAATAGAACATATTAATATGAAAAAACTAATCCAGCTATTCAGAAAAGGACAGGGTCATACCTCTTTTTGGGGATAGACTAGGAAGGATCCATGGAGGCAGCAGAAATGTCTAAAGGATATGATGAATTTTAACAGTGGTCGGCCTTTCACACGAGGGGAGGAGGTAAAGACAGCCATGGAAGTGCCAAGCATGTCTGAAGGGAAAGAAATGTAGGGAAAGGGGTGGCATTTCTTCTTAATGTAGTAGACAGTAAGGAAAATGGATGATTTTTAATTGGGGACTAGAGAGAGACCAAAGCCGCCTTACAAATGTTCATCTGGAGCCAGCACACACATCGGAATGCTCTGTGCCGGGCTCTGGGGCTACAGTGGTGAAGAAAACACTCAGTCCCCGCCCTCAAGAAATGTGTGGTGGGTGCGTTCACAGGAAAGAGGGATGTCAAGTACTTAGCAGTGTGCAAGGAGCATCAAAAAGAAGCACAGGGTGGGCTGGGAGCATAAGAAAGGGCTCCCTCCCCCAGCGGTTTGTTGAGTCCAGGAAGGGTTCCCCAAGGAGGTCCTAGTTCAGTGAGACAGAGTATCAAGTAGGACTGACCTTGACAAAGAGAGAAGAGAAATCCATTGGAGTGATGGTGTCCGTGACATCCAGGAGGTGGGAGAGCCGGGAATGGAGCGTTAGCAGGGCTGGAGTGAGGAGGGCACGGGGGAGCGGGGCGTAAGGTGAGCCTAGGCAGGTAGGCTGGAACCAGATTATGTAGGGTCTGTAGACATGATAAAACTGGGCACTTTATTTTGAGCCATAAAAGGTTTTTATTAAGTGAAACCTGATCCCTTTTGGTCTGGGCGAGTCACATGCAGCCACAGTGATGCCTGTTACCCACAGAGAAATAGGCCAGGCCGCCTCCCTCCTGGGATTTACCGCTGGCTCAGCCTCAGGAAGTGGAGCCCGCCTGGAGAGCATGCCTCCTCTGTGGGGGAACCAGGAGAGAAGGGACCCCAAGAGACAGGTCCAGAAGGTTTGATTCCACAGGAGACCAAATTCAGGGAAACCATGATGTGTTGATCCTTTTAACATGTTTGTTTTTCACAGTAAAAATTTTGAGTGCGTGTGTGCGTGTGTGTGTGTGCCTGCTTTACCCACAGTTCCTGGGTGGGTCGGGCTGAGTTGTCTTTGTACCATGCAATCTTGCCCTTACTTCTTGTAACATGCGATGAGATCTGGTGTGTGTAAGGGGGTGCGTTTCTGCACTGGGTTGGATCAGGTGAAGAGATTATCATGCTGACTTGGGGTTGGTGGCTACATTGTCCTTGTGAAGATAAGCGTAGGGAAGCGGGTTCCAGGAAAATGGAATGGAAGTACAGGGAGAAGGAGGGATGGCAGAAATCACGTGGTCTTGGAGAGTTTGAAAGTGTTGTCTTCAAAGCCTGTCTCTTCCAGGTCTAATCCTCACGAGCCCTGGTTTTAGTTCCCCCTCCTCTCGGGTGTCCTTGACCTTGTACTGTTTATATGCAACAAACCTTTCTTTTCTTTTTTTTTCTTTTTTTTACTGAACTTAATTGAGTTTCTATAATGTAACCACCAGTGCATATGAAGAGCTAATTATATTTTTGTTTCTTGCTTGCAAACTCCAGTCAACCAGTGGTGGCTGTGTTGAGGGTTATATTGAGAGAGATTCTGAGGCCAAGTTCAACCTTCACAGCTATCTCATGGTTCAAACACACACCTGGAGCATCTCTTCTTACCGCAACCAGTTAACATCATTTCTCCTCTCTGCCTCTCGAGGCAGCTCTCAGATATAGAGAGCAACCTTCAATACCCTATAGATGGCATGATTCAGCTTACATTTATCAAGTCATGCATCAGAATTAATTTCACCTAGACTTGAGACTTAAATATAAAAGCTGAAATTGTACTTATTTAGAGAAGAAAATATCTATATATATAAAAAGGCTAATATGCAAAGTGTCCCCATGGGAGTTCAACTGGGAGTTCTGTCACTCACTATGACATGCGCTGACCACCAGGGGGCGGTGCGGAATGTAGGAAGGCCTTGGCTGGCAGCCGGCAGCCGAGGAAGGGAGGCCCCAGCCGGCAGCCACTAGGGACCCTACCCATGCACAAATTTCATGCACTGGGCCTCTAGTCCTATATAATAAAAGGCTAATATGCAAATTATCCCCTCAACCTGGAGTTCGACTGGGAGTTCGAGCAGGGGGCGGGACTGGCCGGCCAACCACCCGTGGCCCCTACCTGGGCCAGCCCTGCCCCCGATCGCGCCCCCCCCCCGCCCGACCGGGAGTGGGGCCGGCCTGCCAACTGCCCATGGCCCTCCCCTCTGGCCAGCCCGGCCTGATTGGGGCAGACTGGCTGGACCCCACCTGTGCACAAATTTGTGCACCAGGCCTCTAGTAGATAAATATTTACATATTCTTATTGTGGGTAAGGACTCTGTAAGACAAAGTAAGAAACCACAAAAGAAAATATTGATAGGCTTGATTTACTAGGAAGAAAAAATGTTATTATACATAAAAAATTAAAAGAGAAATAGGTACATTGTCTAACCCAAAGGATTTATTGCCATAATAGTAATAGTAGTAGTAGTAAATGATTTCAAAACAATTAGAAAATGTTACAAATCCCGTGGGAAAAAATGGGCAAAAGGTACCAACATGCAAATTCCAAAATAAAAAATGGTTGTTACAAAGTTCAGCCTAAGTAGTAATGATAATCATAAACAAAAATTTGAAAAACAAACACAAATAGCAATAATTAAAACATTAAACAACCTTTACTGAAATTCCTGTAGGAAAAAGAAGTCATCACAAGACTGAAACTCTATCACAAGAGTCAGGAAACATTTCTTGTAAAGTGCCAGAGAGTACGTGTTGTGGACTTGGCTGGCAGTGCTGCCTTTTCCGAGGCCAAGGAAAGCGTTAAAAGGAGAGATTGGCTGTTGGCAGCTTCCCGGGAAATGGGCACTTCCCATCTGGTGGACGTGTCATTGTCACAGCCTTTGTGAAAGTGATTTGGCAGTTAATTATCAGGTGCTTTAGACTTGATTTGGCTCATCTCTTATCTGAATTTCTTGTTTTCTAACAATCCGTATTACTTTGCGAGAAAAAATCAAAATCACTAGATTGAGTGGAGAGTAAGAGGCACGGAGATTCTGGGGAGTTACGGAGGTGATGAAGGCATCGTGTATAGAACACTTTGCTCGAGGAAAACTTTTTAGTGGAGATTGTGCAGCTGCTGGGTTGTGGGCCTGTGAGGAAGGAGGCATTAGCTTTCTCAGCAAAGAGCAAAAGAGTGTTTGTGCTTCCACTCACATGGGTGACCAACAGGTAGAGAAAGGAGACGTCATGCTTCCCGGGGTATTCATTTAACCCTCCACTGCATTTCCGTCTTGATCCCAGGACCACACACTTACTAGTAGTTCTCCAGGACAGTAGACACAAGTAGCCTGAATCAGTACCATTGTACTACTTTTTTATAAAGAAGCAATTTTTCTTTTCTTTTTTTTAAATCCTCATCAGAAGATATGTTTTTATTAGAGAGAGAGAGAGAGAGAGAGAGAGACATCGATCTGAGAGAAAAACATCGATTGCTGGCCTCCCACATGCGCCCTGACCAGAGATCGAATCCATAACCTTTGGTGTATGGGATGACACTCCAACTAACTGAGCCACCCAACCAGAGCCATTCTACCACATGGTAAAACGAGTTTTTAGCTGGGTGTGTGGAGGCTTGTAAAACATAACTGTTCCCTATGTCTCATGTCTTTGTACCTCATGGCCTTTCTTATGTCAGGAGGGGTATTTGCTGTGCTAACATGGGTGGGAAGTCCTGACTCTGCATCACCTGTGATTGCGTCCTACTAATACATTCACTTCATGGTCAGCAATGCTCCAGGAAGAAATTGTGTCCTGATTATGTTTTCACCCACTAGTAACTTCTACAAAGTAGTAGGGTTTTCCTTTCTTTTCTCTGTTAATTTGATCTGTGTGTCTTGAATTGGCAGACCCACTTCATTAGCGTGGGAAGTAAAGAAGATGTCTCCGGGACGGCATGTGATTCCAAGTCCATCCACAGATAGAATAAGTGTGACATCAAATGCGCGAAGAAGCTTAAATTTTGGGTGAGATGAACTAAAAACAAAACTACTATGGCTTTCATTACAGTAAATTATTTTCTGTGGTTAACACACTGAAAGTATTATAAAACAGATATTCTGTTATAAAAATACCCATGTATATGGTTGTGTATCTGTTCGAAATTGTTGGAATAAAATGTTCTTTAAAAACCCAGGACAGCCTAAACCGGTTTGGCTCAGTGGATAGAGCGTCGGCCTGCGGACTGAAAGGTCCCAGGTTCGATTCCGGTCAAAGGCATGTACCTTGGTTGTGGGAACACCCTTAGTCGGGGGTGTGCAGGAGGCAGCTGATGGATGTTTCTCTCTCATCGATGTTTCTAACTCTCTATCCCTCTCTCTTCCTCTCTGTAAAAAATCAATAAAATATATTTAAAAAAGAAAACAAGCCAAAACCGGTTTGGCTCAGTGGATAGAGGGTCGGCCTGCGGACTCAAGGGTCCCAGGTTTGATTCCGGTCAAGGGCATGTACCTTGGTTGCGGGCACATCCCCAGTAGGGGGTGTGCAAGAGGCAGCTGATCAATGTTTCTAACTCTCTATCCCTCTCTCTTCCTCTCTGTAAAAAAATCAATAAAATATATTTAACAAAAAACAAAAACACCAGGACAGTACAGTTTTACTTTAGGAAATATAACATTCAGAACTAATTAGGGAGAGAAAGCAAGATGGCGGCATAGGTAAACACCTACACTGCTGCCTCGCACAACAATTTCAAAACTACAACTAAAAGACAAAACATCTATCACCCAGAACCACAGGAAAGCTGGCTGAGTGGAAGTTCTACAACTAGAAGGAAAGAGAAAAGAGCATTGAGATGTGCACAAGCGCTGAAAAGCTGAGTTACGGAGGCGCGCAAATCGGGATGGCAGTGGGAGACTGGGTGCGCTGCTTTTTTTCAACCCAAAGGGAGACAAGCTCCTGATTACTTTGAACTCCAGTTTCTGGGGACATGCGGGGACCCAAACTCCTACGGGGAGAAGCTGGACTGTCTGCCATCGGGTCGGAAAGTGAGGGTGACTTTCTTGCAGAGGTGCACCCAGCAATCATCGTTTACTGTGCTGGGGCGCAGGACGCGGGGACTTGGAAACGTGAAAACACAGAGACAGCTGACTGGCAGCCATCGCTGTTTGCCATGCTCTAGCCTAGTGACTCCCTAAGACCCTGCCTCGCACAATCTACACACCCACCCAAGCTCCACGCAGCGGCTTTTGTATATAAATGGCCTGCCCTATTGCAGCTTAACCTAACAAACTGCAGCTCTGATCAGACAGCTCCAAAACCTCGAAACCCCAAGCAAAAAGGAGAAAACTGTAGTTCTCACTGTAGCTCTTGCTGGGTGGCCTCAGACAGTAGCTGACCTGCACTCCATTGGAGATCCAGAAGCTAGTGTATCTAGTGGTCAGTGTGAGACGACGCCAGATTTCAACTACTCACATCCATAAGTGACAACATTCAAGAGGCAGACTCAGCACCAAAGCCCCACTGAAACAAGTGCTGCTCCATAAGCATGTCTCCAGCACAGCAGTTCTTCCATTACAGACACAGCGGGTCCTCACAGCCAATTGGCCTGGAGGACAGTTCCTCCCAGTGACACCAACAATCAAGACGTAACTACAACAAGGCTGTACACTCAGTCCACAAAGGGGTGTACCAAGAGTGTCCACCTCAGGTAACTGGGAGGCTGAGCCGTTGGGCCATATAGGACACCTAGCACACAAAGCCACCCTACCAACTCAGGGAAGCAGCGAAAATGTGGAGACAAACAGACCACAAACGAAAGAAATGGAAAACAAACAACTGGACATAGAGTTCAAAACCACGGTTATAAGGTTTTTCAAGAATTTCCTAGAAAAGGCTGATAAATTTAACGAGACCCTCGAGAATATGAAAAAGGACCAACTAGAAATTAAACATATACTGACTGAAACAAAAAATATTATACAGAGACCCAACAGCAGACTAGAGGAACGCAAGAATCAAGTCAAAGATTTGAAATACAAAAAAGCAAAAAACACTCAACTGGGAAAGAAAAAAGAATCCAAAAAGTTGAAGATAGTGTAAGAAGACTCTGGGACAACTTCAAGCGAACCAACATCATAATAATAGGGGTGCCAGAAGAAGAGAGAGAGCAAGACACTGAAAACCTATTTGAAGAAATAATGACAGAAAACTTGCCCCACCTGGGGAGAGAAATAGACTTACAAGTCCAGGAAGCACACAGAACCCCAAATAAAAGGAATCCAAAGAGGACCACACCAAGACACATCATAATTAAAATGCCAAGGGCAAAAGACAAAGAGAGAATATTAAAAGCAGCAAGAGAAAAACAGTTACCTACAAGGGAGCACCCATACGATTGTCAGCTGATTTCTCAACAGAAACTATGCAGGCCAGATGGGAGTGGGCAAGAAATATTCAAAGTGATGAATAACAAGAACCTACAACCAAGATTACTCTACCCAGCAGAGTATCATTCAGAAGTGAAGGTCAGATAAAGAGCTTCAAAGATAAGAAAAAACTAAAGGAGTTTATTACCGCCAAACCAGTATTATATGAAAAGCTGAAAGGTATTCTTTAAGAAGAGGAAGAAGAAGAAAAAAGTAAAGATAAAAATTATGAACAACAAATACATATCATCAACAAGTGAATCTAAAAATCAAGTGAATTAAAAATCGGAGGAACAGAATAAACTGGTGAATATAATAGAATCAGGGGCATAGAATGGGAGTGGATTGATAATTCTCAGGGGGAAAGAGGTGTGGGGGATACGGGAAGAGACTGGACAAAAATCTTACACCTATGGATGAGGACGGGGGGGCGGGGTAAGTGCAGAGGGTGGGGTGGGAACTGGGTAGAGGAGAGCTATAGGGGGAAAGGAGAAACAATTGTAATAATCTGAACAATAAATATTTATTTTTTTAAAAAGAACTAACTAGGTTCTCAAAATCTAAACCCATAAACATTCTCCATGCTAAATGACTCATAACATGAACTGACAGTTCTTTCAAAAAGATAGGTCTACATATTATCATTGTGTTATTGTCATATAAATTTTATCTTTGTACATGATAGTCTCACCAACACAGTTTTATAACCATTGTTTTATGCAGTTGTCTGTTCAATCAGAACAAGAAAAGAGTTACAGAAAAAAAAACCGGGATTAGTAACTTTCACTGGTGTTCTTTATTTCCTCATGTGGATTCAGGTTACTGTGTAGTATTCTCTCATTTCAGCCTGTAGGGGACTCCCTGTAGCATGACTTGTTGAACATGTCTGCTAGTGACAGTTTTTCCCAAGTTTTGTTTATCTGAGAATATCTTAATTTATCCTTTAGCTTTTGAAGGATAGTTTTGCAGTGCATAGAATTCTTGGTTTAAAGTCTCCCCCGTCCTTCCACTTCCCCCAGCACTTTGAATATGTCCTCTCACTGCCTTCTGGCTTCCATGGTTTCTGATAAGAAATCAGGTGTTACTCTCATTGGAAATTTATTTATTTTTATTATTTAATATATTTTATTGATTTTTTACAGAGAGGAAGGGAGAGGGATAGAGAGTCAGAAACATCAATGAGAGAGAAACATCGATCAGCTGCCTACTGGGGATGTGCCCGCAACCAAGGTACATGCCCTTGACTGGAATTGAACCCGGGACCCTTCAGTCCACAGGCTGAAGCTCTTATCCACTGAGCCAAACCGGTTTCAGCTGGAAATTTATTTATTTATTTATTTGCTTTTCATTGATTTCAGAGAGAGGAAGGGAGATGGAGAGAGAGAACATCCATGATGAGAGAGAATCATGGATTGGCTGCCTCCTGCACGCCCCTACTGGGGATTGAGCCCACAACCCGGGCATGTGGCCTGACCTGGAATCGAACCGTGACCTCCTGGTTCACGGGTCCACACACAAGCATTGTCTGACGTTGGCCGGACTGGAGATCCTTCTCGGAGATGCCCTACTTTCTCTGGCTGCTTTGTAGATCCTGTCTTTGTCTTTGCTTTCAGTAGTCTGACTTGGATGCGTCTAGACTTGGATCTCTGAGTTTAACCTACTTCAAGTTCATTGAGCCTTTGGATGAGTAGATAAATGTTTCTCATCAGATTTGGGAAGTTTGTGTCCCTTACTTCTGCACACATTCTTTCTGCCCTTTCTCTCCTCTGCTCCTGGCATCCCACACCACCTATGTTTGTTCTCGTGATGGTGCATTCAAAAGAGATGATCAGAGAGCATTGCTTTAGGTGAAGCTTGATAGACTTTGGAACCTTTTAATAACTGATGAAACCTAACGTCTGTATATTTAAGCCCCATTTTAAGGGACGTTCCCCTGTAATGTATTCCGTTGATCATTGGTTCAAAGTGTTGTATAGTGCATGTTTGTTTTAACATTGGAAGTCTATAATGAATGGCAAAGTTCTTACAATGATCCCTGTCTACTCATATCATTGGATTAATTGACACTTTATTATCACATTGTTGTTATCAAAACATACTGTTTTTCTCAGCATGCTGAAGAATTGTGGCTCAAAGGCTAACTTTAGTATATCTACTCACTTTTCTTGTTTAATTAAAGGCTTACTCAGAATACATATGTGGTTAGTTACCAAACTTAATTACACAATTTGTTTTCATTCTTTTAAATCATGATTTAAAGATTAATTATGAAATATGGTGCAAAAAAGAGATACTGTTTCAGTGAAAACTGATACAAATTTTTTGTAAGTTTTGATAAAGGTGAGCTATTAAAATAAAGTTTTGCTTTAAATGAGGTGTAGATAGGACAACTATGAAAGAGTGAGGAAATAGTATCAAAGTTGAGCCCTGGCCAGTGTTTCTTAGTGGTTAGAGCATCGGAACGCGCACTGAGGGCTACGGGTTCGATTCCTGGTCAAGGGCATGTACCTGGGTTGCAGGTTCACTCCCCATCCCTGGAGGGAGCACGTGCCAGAGGCAACCAGTTGATGTGTCTCTCTCACATCGATGTTTCTGTTTCTCTCTCCCTCCCTCCCTCTTTCCCTCCCTCCCTCTCTACCTCCCTCCACTCTCTCTCTGAAAAGCAATGGGAAAAAAATATCCTCAGGTAAGGATTAACAAAAAACGAAAACAAAAACAGGCTGAGAAGGATTGTCCACTTAGATTTTTTAACAGGTGCCACTAATTTTCACTCCGTTATAAAGAAACCAGTGTTGGACATTGTCAGTGACAGTGATGCATCAGGCTTGTGTTTCATGAAAGAAATGTACACGAGTAAAAAGCCTCTTTTAGTAGTGCCTATATCCATAGATTGGCAAATTAATGCATATTCATTTTTTTTTAAGTTTTAAATGAAAATGAAAGGTTTTAGGTTCATATGCATATTTTTTAAGATTTCCAATTTAGCTGCAATTTTCTTTTAAACTGAACTGAGGAGAGCTTCTGTATTATCATCCCATATATGTTACACTGTATTAAATTAATGAGGTGCTTAACCAAGACAAATTTATTAATATTTTTGCCTTAAATTGCTGTGATAATATGTTACTCTCCATTGTGGATACACACACATTCACAAATATAATAATAATTATTTTTTATAAATATATATTTTTATTGATTTCAGAGAGGAAGGGAGAGGGAGTTGGAAACATCAATGAGAGAGAATCATTGATTGGCTGCCTCCTGCATGCCCCCTACAGGGGATCAAGCCCACAACCTGGGCATGTGCCTTTGACTGGAGTCGAACCCAGGACCCTTTGGTCCGCAGGCCGATGCTCTATTCATTGAGTCAGACCAGCCAGGGCCAATATAACTTACTTGATATTTAGACCCATTGAGGATGTGTTTAATGTTTAACTTCCGCATTTACTTGACTGATGAGCCTCGTTTTCTCCCAGGGCTTCCCCGGGCACAGGGGCTGCTCCCTGTGTGGCTTCCGCAGGTGTCAGTTGGGCTGACAAGGTCAAGGCTCATCACTCAGGGCCTGCTGCCTCTTCAGATGGAGCGCCTGCGCAGTCTTGCCCACCAATGGCAGGGCAGAAGACTTCCTGCAAAAACGGCAAGTGGCTTCCATTCATTTTTATGTGGCAGACAAGTGGACATCGATGGAAATATTTGTTTTATGTGAACTTGGAGCTAATAGCATTATATAGTTATCTTTTGTATCATTTTTATCATATTAATCTGCCCTACTTAAAGCTATAAAATAATCTTAAAAATGTATGAAAGCATATGGAAATCATTCTGGTCGCAGGTTTGTCAATTCATTTATAATGTGGGTCCTTTATAACTCTTTTGACTTAAAGAAAAAAATAGTCATTCCATTCTCTACACATTGTACACTTTTAAGTTGCATGCCACTATTTCATTTTATTATTATTTGAATATTTTTTATACTAAAGTAGTATTCTGTGTTTATCTTTGCTCACACATCTGTTTTCTTTCTTTTTTCTCTTTTTTTTTGTTGTTAATCCTCACCCAAGGATATTTTTCCATTGCTTTTTAGAGAGAGTAGCAGGGATGGAGGGCGGGAGGGAGGGAATGAGAAAGGGAGAAGAGAGAGAGAGAGAGAGAGAGAAACATCGATGTGAGAGAGACACATTGACTGGTTGCCTCCTGCACGTACCCTGACCAGAGCCAGGGATCGAGTCTGCAACCAAGATACGTAACCTTGAATAGAACCGAACCCGGGACCCTTCAGCCCGTGGGCTGACACTCTATCCACTGAGAAAAACTGGCTAGGGCTATTTTCTTTAAAAAAATTTTTTTAATTGATTTTAGAGAGAGGAAGGGAGAGGAATAGAGAGATAGAAACATCCATGAGGGAAACATTGATTGGCTGCCTCCTGCATACCACCCACGGGAAAAGGGGGAGAAATAAAGTAAAAACTGACAAATGAGGGCGGAAATTTCAAAATATATACTCATACTGGAAGATTTTAACATAACTGTTCCAACAACTGATAATACAAGTGGAGAAAAATCAGTAAAGATATACACAGCCTGATTAATGAACTTGACATAATTGAAATACCTAACCAATAATGCTTATTCTTTCCCATTCTTTTTTCTTTTGATGCTTCACTATGGAAACTTTTTATTGATATGTCTTCTCTGTTCTATATGATGAATCCATATTTTCTTAAATATATTAATAATGGTTATTTTTTAAAGTCTGTGTCCAAAAAGTAAAATATCTGAACTACCTGTGTATTTGTTACTTTGTAGGTTTTTAAAAACATTTTTTGTGGGGTTTCCAGTTACTTGATCGTGTTTTACAACAAACCACATACTATTTAATGAAATGTTTAATAAAGTATATTAAAAATTATAGAGGTTCCTTCTAAAAATACTTTTCTTTTGGCAAGAAGATAAGAGTACTAGCAGATCACCTTACTTCTGTCAAAGCTTGGTCTGAGTTGTCATTAAAGTGGATAGTTTTAGTTTTGTCTTTATTCTTTTTCGGGTATCAACCGAAAACCTGGGGTGTTTGCCAAAGCCACTCCATTCCTGTTTTCCAACATTTGTTTCCTCAGCACTGCAGTCACTGCAAGATCCCTCAGCTCATTAGCATCCAGCTGCTGCTCTCTGGGTGTCTTGGCGTCCTGGCCTGTGTATGCAGAGCTTAGCAGTTGTCAGACTTCTGAAGGGAAGATTGAATGCAGACTCTTTGGCTCGCTGTCCTGCCGTTAGCCCCTCTGCAGTCCAAGCCGCTTTAGACTCACTGAGCTCCAGTGTCTGTCTCAGCTGGACAAGACGGCGGGTTTCTGTGGGGTCACTGCCCCGCACACTGAATTCCAAGTGTCTTGAGGGAGAATTTGGGGTGAAGGTGGATCTCATGTTGTTGTCCTTCCCTTTTCTCAGGGAACACACTTCCTCAAATCTCACCTACATTGCTTGCTTTCCAGTGGCATTAAGCAGTTTATTTAGATGTTTTGTCCAGCTTTTATAGGCGTGCTTGGAGGAAAGAAGGTTAATTTTGATATAGGCTACCCTGTCATGGCTGTACAAGTTCCCAAAAATTTCAGATGATTGAACTTATTCTGTTTCTTTTGAACACAGTGGAATTAAGTTAGAAACCAGTTACAAAAACATAACCATACAATTCTCAAGTTTTTGGAATTTTAGAGTATATTTCTGAATATTCCATAAGTCGGAAGAAATCAAAATGAAATTTAGAAAATGTAAATTGAGTTAAAATGAACATTTAAAATCTTGTGGGATTAAGGTGAAGCTATGGTTTGAGGAAAATTCCTAGCCTCGATGACATGTATTAGAAAAGAAGAAAACTTCAATCACACTCTGGATTCTGGAAGTTGGGGAGGCAGCTTCACTTAGCCGTTGGGGCAAGAACACCAGGGCCAATTGGCCTGGAATGGCTAAGTCTTGGAAAACTTGCTGAGTATGTGACCTTGGGCAAACTACTGAACCTCTCTTTGTCTCAGTGTCCTTTCTGATACATGGGATGATGGTACTCAAAGGGCGGTTGTGAGGATTAAAGGTGTTATTATATGCAAAGCCCTTAGAAGAGCGATAGCACAGAGTGTACCCTGTGCTCTATATAAACGGTTATTAATACTTCCTGACCATGTGGCTGGCATTCAGTCATTCTTAATCTAAGTCTCAGTTTTGTTATTTGTAAATTAGGGGTAATAAAGAAAATGTTCGTGGGGTAGGATTAACCTTTTGCACTCGGATGTCGAGTGTGACTCGACACGGTTAGCATCGAGATTAAAATTACTCTTTGAATGAATCAATAATTTGAAATATAAAAAAATCCAAATAAATAAGTTTGTATGAAAAGAAACTCCAGTTTTTTATTCTACTGCCGCGCTTTGTAAAGTCAGGGGTATTTAAAAAATTAAATCCCGAGTAGAATAAAGGAATCAAGAAAAAAGCAAGCAAGTGCAAAGGGTTAATCCCTACCACACAGTGTAGTTACAGGAATTAGAGACTATGCGTGTGTATATGTATGTGTGTATACACACATACATATACACAAGACACCTTGCATAATAGTGTTATATTTGTACATGACTTATATTTAATGGGAATTAGATTGGAATTTATTTTATAGGTTTTTTAAATATTTTATTATCTACATTTAAATATTTTATTTTCTCCCTTTAATTGCACAGAACGGAAGGATGCTGAAGGATGGGAGACTGTTCAGAGAGGGAGGGCTGTTCGCTCACGATCAACAGCAGTGATGCCAAAAGTTTCAACACAGGCATTAAGGTCAAAGGATGACAGTGATAAAGAAAATGTACGTCTTTTGCCGGATGAAAGCATACAGAAAGGTGAAGTTGGAGATGGACCTTCTAACGCCACAGAGGCTCGGCCCAAAGACTCATCACATTCATGTGACCATCCTCTTACTGACAGAACCCAGGTAGTACACTCTGAAAATCCTTCCAGTGAATTTTTATAAGGGATGTGTTTGGCAGAATGTCTCATTTTTCTCCTGCATTCTACCTTTTATTGTGAAAAATTTCACATCTGCAGAAAAGTTGCAAGTATAGAACAATGAACCCTCGTATGTCCTTTATGTAGATTCATACGTTAATGCTTTGCCATATTTTTTCTATGTATATTTATGTCACACAAACATTGTATGCTAAACGTTAGAATAATGTGCGTATATCATAACCATTCACCTTCTACAGCATGTTTTTCCAAAGAAAAACTTGTTTAAAATACTTTTTTTATTGATTTCAGAGAGGAAGGGAGAGGGAGAAAGATATAGAAACATTAATGATGAGAGAGTCATTGATCAGCTGCCTCCTGCACGCCTCCCACTGGGGATTGAGCCCGCAACCCGGGCATATGCCCCTGATCGGAATTGAACCCAGGACCCTTCAGTCCACAGGCTGACGCTCTATCCACTGAGCCAAACTGGCTAGGTCCAAAGAAAAAACTTTTACATAACCATATTGTAATTATAAAATTGAGGGAATTTGACATTTATTACCTATTTTATATTTATAGTCAATATTCAGAAATTTCCAGCTGTCCCAATAATTTTTTAAAAACCCTCATCCAAGGATATGTTTTTATTTATTTTAGAGGAAGGGAGAGGGAGAGAGAAAAACATCATCATGAGAAACATTGATCACTGCCTCCCACATGCAGCACGACTGGGGATTGAACCCACAGCCTTTTGATGTATAGAACCACGCTCCAACTGAGCCCTACCCACCAGGACCCAATATTTTTTTATTTTTTTTTTTTTGCGGGAGAGTGAAGGGTAGATGGGGAGAGAAGGAGGGAGAGGGAGAGAGAGAGAGAGAAAGAACAAGAGAGAGAGAGAGAATGAGAGAGAAACATCAATGTGAAAGAGACACATCTATTGGTTTCCTCCCGCAGGTGCACCAAACAAGGCCAGGGAACGAACCTGCAACCCAGGTACATGCTCTTCACTAGGAATCAAACCCACGACCTTTAGAGCAGGCTGATGCTCTAGCCACTGAGCACGCCAGCCAGGTCCCAATAATTTCTTGATATAATTTTACCCCTGGATCCAAGATCCAATCAATCACACATTGTATTTGGATTTGTTTCTTTAATATCTTTCACCAAGAACAATTCTCAGCCTATATTTGTCTTTTATGAAGAATACTAGAGACCCAGTGCACGAAATTCATGCACGGGCGGTTGTCCCTCAGCCCGGCCTGCACCTTCTCCAATCTGGGACCCCTCGGGGGATGTCCAACTGCTGGTTTAGGCCCAATCCCTGTGGGCTGTTGGACATCCCTTTTGCAATCTGGGACTGCTAACTCCTAACCGCTCACCTGACTGTCTACCTGATCGCCCCTAACTGCCTCTGTCTGCCTTCCTGAATGCCCCTAACCCCTCTGCCTGCCTGCCTGATTGTCCCTAACCTCTCTGCCTGCCTACCTAATCGCCCCTAACTATCTCTGCCTGCCTGCCTGATCACCCATAACTGCCTCCCCTGCCAGCCTGATCTCGCCCACAACTGCTCTCCCCTGCCAGCCTGATCTTGCCCCCAATGGCCTTCCCCTGCTGGCCTGATCTCACCCCCAACTGCCCTCCCCTGCCATCCTGGTTGCCCCCAACTGCCCTCCCCTGCCGGCCTGATCTTGCCCCCAACTGCCCTCCTCTCCTGGCCAATTTGGTTCTGATTGATTGGTTTCTATGCCAGTCAGCGTCAAAAGCTCCACCTCCTAGGCAGCCATTGGCTCCTCACAGTTGACCCAGATTTGGTTCTGATTGGTCAGTTTCTATGCCAGTCAACATCAAAAGCTCTGCCTCCTAGGCAGCCATTGGCTCCTCACACTTCACCCAGATTTGGTTCTGATTGGTCGGTTTCTATGTCAGTCAGTGTCTCTGGGCCTATCAATGGGACCTGATCAGAAGGCAGGGCTGATCAGCAGCCCTGGTGGAAGCCTGAGGAGAAATGGAGGCCTAGTTGCTGGCCCGGCACAAAGAGAAAAAGAGAGGCAAGTGCTGATCAATAGCTGCCACAGAGGCTACAGATCAGACCCTGCTTCTCTCTTCAGGCCTCTCTCCGGGCCTGATTTGCAACTCCCTCAGCAGTCAGTGCTGGGTCATTGGGCCTGCAGTCACAGCAGTCAGTGCTGGGTCACCATGTCAACCCAATGCTGACTGCAGGACTGACTTCCGGTTGGTTGAGCCTCCAGTCATGACGGATCCAGGGATTTTATATATTAGGACATTGCAGTTCTTTTTTGTAGAATGCCTTTTATTTTATTTTTTAAATTCTTTATTATTCAAAGTATTACATAAGTCTCCTTTTCCCCCCATTGACCTCTCCCAGCCATCCCCACCCCCCAGCACCTGCCCTCCCCTCCACCCCCCGCCAGTCTGTGTCCATTGCTTATGCTCATATGCATGCATACAAGTCCTTTGGTTGATCTCTTACACTCTCACCCCCTGCCTTCCCTTCCCTCATAGGTTGGACAGTCTGTTTGATGTATCAATGACTCTGGTTCTATTTTTGCTCATCAGTTTATATTGTTCATTATATTCCACTAATGTGTGAGACCATGTGATATTTATCTTTCTCTGACTGACTTACGTTGCTTAGCATAATGCTCTCTTAGTTCCATCCATGCTGTTATAAATGGTAAGAATTCCTTCTTTTTTAAAGCAGTGTAGTATTCCATCGTGTAGATGTACCACAGTTTTCTAATCCACTCATCTGCTTATGTGCACTTAGGCTGTTTCCAAATCTTAGCTATGGTGAATGGTGCTGCTATGAACATAGGGGTGCATATGTCCTTTCTGATTGGTGTTTCTGTTTTCTTGGGTTACTTTGTTTATTGATTATTGAGTTTAGCTTATGCACTTTTTAAAAACTTAAAATAATTTTTTCATTATAGTTGACATACAATATTAGTTTTAGGTATACAACCATAGTGATTAGATATTTATATACCTTATGAAATGACCCTCGGTAGGTCTCCTGCCCATCTGACACCATACACAGTTATTACAGTACTAGGGGCCCGGTGCACGAATTTGTGCACAGGCGGGGTCTGGCTGGCCTGCCAGGCTGGGCCGGCCAGGGGGAGGGGCCACGGGCGGTTGGCTGGCCGGCTCTGCCCCCTGGTCAAACTCCCTGTTGAGGGGACAATTTGCATATTAGCCTTTTACTATATAGGATTACTGACTATGTTCCCTATGCTGTATCCTTACATTACACAGTTGACAGAAATACAGCAATTGTCTTTAGCATCATTCCTACAGGCATATGTTAACAATTTGCCCAAGTCAGCTGTTAACTTTGATTACTTGGTTAAAGTGGTGTCCTCCTCCTGCATTCAGAGGTTGCCAGAAGTGGTGAGGAAAGAAAGGATTATTTTCAACCTGTTTCTACTTTTATTTCCTGCAATTCAGATATAGAGTAATTTCCTAATATTTAATGTAATTCTTTACAATTAATATTTCCAGTATTTTGTGTTAGTGCATTTAAATTTCTTTTTACTTATTTGATGAAGGAATGCATTTTTTAGATATTTGTTTGCATAAAGATTCATGCTCAATGAGTTGAATTTTATGTAAAATGACTAATGAAATATAAGAGGTATTCTTTGATATACAGGGGCTAAGTAAAAATGTTACAAAATAGTTGTGATATTTCTCAGTCTAGAATAGCATCTACTTTTTAAATTTTTCTCCTTTTACCTGTAGGACATTTACTTTTATTAGAAACTGCTCAACTTCCATGTTTTCCTTCTTAATGATAATCATGCCTCTTAATCCTACATTGTTCGTGATGCTCTGTGACTCTGATGTACATAAATTTTAGCCCATGTGAGATTGCAAGCTCCTTGCAGGCAGTACCTTACAGTGTCTTTTAATCTCCCACCAAATGGAGCAGTCCTAAATACATAGGAAATAATCTGTAGATATTTGTTGGATGTAACTTAAAGAAACTTTTTAACGTAGGTTAAAATTGATGAAGAAATTACTTTTATATCACTTAGCAAACATCCACCATTTTTGCTATTGTGTATTTTAACTATAAAATTTAACAATATAACAATTTTGCTGGTTTTGTGTAATGAATAGACATGAATTTAGAATTTTAGGAATAATCCACACATAAAACTTTTGAATAATTAAACTGTTGTTAAAATACTTCAGTATGGCTCAGTTGCTGCAGCCGCCAGCTCCCCGCTCCGCTCGTTTTCGCTTTCTGCACCCCGCCGCCGCCCTCCCAGGTCCCACTGGTCATCGACAGTGGCTCCGGCATGTGCAAGGCCGGCTTCGCGGGGGAGGACGCCCCCCGGGCCGTGTTCCCGTCCATCATAGGGCGCCCCCGGCGCCAGGGCGTCATGGTGGACATGGAGCAGAAGGACAGCTACGTGGGCGACGAGGCCCAGAGCATGCGCGGCATCCTGACCCTCAAGTACCCCATCGAGCACGGCATCGTCACCAACTGGGACGACATGGAGAAGATCTGGCATCACACCTTCTACAACGAGCTGCGCGTGGCCCCCGAGGAGCACCCGATGCAGCTGACCGAGGCCCCTCTGAACCCCAAGGCCAACCGTGAGAAGATGACCCAGATCCTGTTCGAGACCTGCAACACCCCCGCCATGTACCAGGCCGCCCCTGTACGCCTCTGGCCGCACCACGGGCATCGGCATTGGCTCTGGGGACGGGGTCACGCACACGGTGCCCATCTACCGGGGCTGCGCCCTCCCCCACGCCATCCTGCATCTGGACCTGGCGGGCCGGGACCTGACCGACTACCTCATGGAGATCCTCACGGAGCGGAGCGGGGCCACAGCTTCACCGCCACGGCCGAGCGGGAGATCGTGCGCGCCGTCAAGGAGAAGCTGTGCTACGTCGCCCTGGACTTGGAGCAGGAGATGGCCACGGCTGCGTCCTCCTCCTCCCTGGAGGAGAGCTAGAGCTGCCCGACGGGCAGGTGATCACCATCGGCAACGAGCGGTTCCGGTGTCCAGAGGCGCCCTTCCAGCCCTCCTGCCTGGGCATGGGGTCCGGCGGCATCCACGAGACCACCTTCAGCTCCATCAGGAAGTGTGCCGTGGACATCCGGAAGGACCTCCACGCCAACACGGTGCTGTCTGGCGGAACCACCATGTGCCCGGGTTTCGCGGACCGGATGCAGAAGGAGATCACGGCCCTGGCTCCCAGCACAATGAAGATCAAGATCATCGCCCCTCCGGAGCGCCAGTACTCGGTGTGGGTGGCCGGCGCCTTCCTGGCCTCGCTGCCCACCTTCGAGCAGATGTGGATCGGCAGACAGGAGTACGACGCGTGGGGCCCCTCTACCGTCCACCGCAAATGCTTCTAAGCGGACTGTGGGCAGATGCGTAGCGTTTGCTGCATGCGTGGATGAGTCTCCATTGGCCCTGCCCTCACTCATTGTGAGAAAAATAAAAGTGCTGCAGTAAAAAACATAAACATGAAAAGAAATACTTCAGTATGAAACTTCACTGTTGATGGTGGACAAACAATATTTGTTTTCTCCACTGTCGTTCTAAAAATAGCATGTTTATGTATTTTTTCAACATTCCTTTTTTTTCATTTTTTTATTAAGGAATTATATGTGTATGTATATTACCATTGCCTCCCCCATACATGCGCTCACCCCCCAGAGTTTTGCGTCCGTTGGTTATGCTTATATGCATACATACAAGTCCTTCAGTTGATCTCTTATATCCCCACCTCTCCCTAACCTTCCTGCTGTAATTTGACAGACTGTTTGATGCTTAACTCTCTTTGTATCTATCTTTTTGTTCATCAGTTTATAATGTTCTTTATTATCCATAAATGAGTGACATCATGTGGTATTTTTCTTTCATTGACTGGCTTATTTCACTTAGCATAATGTTTTCCAATTCTATCCAGGTTGCTGCAAATGGTAGGAATTCCTTCTTTTTTATGGCAGCATAGTATTCCATTGTGTAGATGGACCATAGTTTTCCGATCCAGTCATCTGCTGACGGGCACCTAGGCTGTTTCCAAATCTAGCTATTGTAAATTGTGCTGCTATGAACATAGGGGTGCATATAACCTTTCTGATTGGTGTTTCTAGTTTCTTAGGATGTATTCCTAGGAGTGGGATTACTGGGTCAAATGGGAGATCCATTTTCAGTTTTTTGAGGAAACTCCATACTGTTCTCCATAGTGGCTGCACCAGTCTGCATTCCCACCAGCAGTGCACGAGGGTTCCTTTTTCTCCGCATCCTCGCCAACACTTGTCGTTTGTTGATTTGTTGATGATTGCCATTCTGACAGTCTGAGATGGTACCGCATGGTCATTTTGATTTGCATCTCTCGGATAAATAGTGACTTTGAGCATATTTTCATGTGTCTCTTGGCCTTCCTTCTGTCTTCTTTCAAAAAGATTCTATTTAGGTCCGTTGCCTATTTTTTTATTGGATCATTTATCTTCCTTTTATTAAGTTGTATAAGCTGCCTGTAGATGTTGGAGATTAACCTTTATCAGTGATAACATTTGCAAATATGTTCTCCCATACAGTGGGCTTTCTTGTTGTTTTGTTGATGGTTTCTTTTGCTGTGAAAAAAGCTTTTTATTTTGATGTAGTCCCATTTGTTAATTTTCTCTTTAGCTTCCATTGCCCTAGGGGCAGTGTCAGTGAAGAAGTTCTTTTGGCATATGTCTGAGATTTTGCTGCCTGTGGATTCCTCTAGTATTTTTATGGTTTCCCGTCTTATGTTTAAGTCCTGTATCCATTTTGAGTTTATTTTTGTGTATGGTGTAAGTTGGTGATCTAGTTTCATTTTTTTTCATGTATCTGTCCAATTTTCCTCACACCATTTATTGAAGAGACTGTGTTGACTCCATTGTATGTTCATGCCTCCTTTGTCAAATATTAATTGAGCATAGTGGTTTGGGTCGATATCTGGATTCTCTATTCTATTCCATTGATCGATATGTTTGTTCTTGTGCCAGTACCAGGCTGTTTTGAGAACAGTGACTTTGTAATACAGCTTGAAATCTGGTATTGAGATCCCTCCTACTTTATTCTTCTTTCTCAGGATTGCTGTGGCTATTTGGGGTCTTTTTTTATTCTAGATGAATTTTTGGAGAGTTCTTTCTAGGTCTGTGAAATATGCCGTTGGTATTTTAATGGGGAGTGTATTGAATCTGTAGATTGCTTTGGGTAGTATGGACATTTTAATGATGTTGATTCTACCAATCCATGAACATGGTATGTTCTTCCATCTGTTTACATCTTCCTCTATCTCTTCTTTCAGTGTCCTGTAGTTTTCCGCATATAGGTCTTTTAACTCCTTAGTTAAGTTTATTCCCAGGTATCTTAATTTTTTTGGTGTGATGGTAAATGGGATTGCTTTTTTAGTCTCTCTTTCTGTAAGTTCACTATTGGTGTATAGAAAGGCCATAGACTTCTTGGCATTAATTTTGTATCCTGCTACATTGCCAAATTCATTTATTAAGTCTATTAGTTTTTTGACTGAGTCTTTCGGGTTTTTTATGTACAATATCATGTCATCTGCAAATAAGGACAGCTTTACTTCTTCTTTTCAATTTGGATGCCTTTTATTTCTTCTTCTTGTCTAATTGTAATGGCTAATACTTCCAGTACTATGTCAAACAGGAGTGGTGAGAGTGGGCATCCCTGTCTTGTTCCTGTTCTTAGGGGAAATGGTTTTAGTTTTTGCCCATTGAGTATGATGTTTGCTGTGGGTTTATCATATATAGCTTTTATTATGTTGAGGTATGATCCTTCTATTCCCACCTTGTTGAGAGTTTTTATCAAGAAAGGGTGTTGGATTTTGTCAAATTTTTTTTCTGCATTGATTTGCGGATATTGTACCATCCTTGCATTCCTGGGATAAATCCTACTTGGTCATGGTGTATGATCTTTCTGATGTACTGCTGGAGCTGGTTTGCTAGAATTTTGTTGAGGATTTTGGCATCTATGTTCATGAGGGATATTGGCCTGTAATTCTCTTTCATTGTGTTGTCTTTTTCTGGTTTTGGTATTAAGGTGATGCTGGCTTCATAGAAGGAGTTTGGAAGTGTTCCTTCCTCTTGAATTTTTTGGAATAGTCTGAGGAGGATAGGTTTTAGTTCTTTCTTGAATGTTTGGTAAAACTCTCCTGTGAAGCCGTCTGGCCCCGGGCTTTTGTTTGCTGGAAGCTTTTTGATGACTGCTTCAATTTCTTCCATAGTTACTGGCCTATTGAGCTGTTTAGATTCTTCCTGATTGAGTTTTGGAAGGTTATATTTTTCTAGGAATATGTCCATTTCCTCCAGGTTGTCCAGTTTGTTGGAATAGAGTTGTTCGTAGTATTTTTTAATGATCCTTCGTATTTCGGCGGGCTCTATTGTTATTTCCCCTCTTTTATTTCTGATTTTGTTTATTTGGGTCCTCTTTGCTTCTTTGTGAGCCTGGCAAGAGGTTCATCCATCTTGTTTATCCTTTCAAAGAACCAGCTCTTGGTTTTGTTGATCTTTTGTATTGTTTCTTTGGTCTCTATGTCGTTTATCTCCACTCTGATCTTTATTATTTCCTTTTTTCTGGTTACACTGGGCTTTTCTTGTTGCTCTCTCTCTAACTCTTTGAGTTGTTGGGTTAGGTAATTTATTACCATTGTTTCTTGTTTTTTGCAGTAGGCTTGTAGAGCTATGAACTTCCCTCTCAAGACTGCTTTTGCTGTGTCCCATAGATTTTGGATTGTTGTGTTTTCATTGTCATTTGTTTTCATGATGTTTTTTATTTCTTCCTTGATCTCTCTGGTAACCCAGTCATTGTTTAATAGCATGCTGTTTAGTCTCCATGTGTTTGATTTTTTTGGATTGTTTTTATTGTAGTTGATTTTCAGTTTTATGCCACTATGATCTGAGAAGATGCTTGGTATGATTTCTGTAGTCTTGAATTTGAAGAGACTTTGCCTATGTCCCAACATACGGTCTATCTTTGAAAATGACCCATGTGCACTTGAGAAGAATGAATATTCTGTGGCTTTGGGGTGAAATGTTCTCAAGATGTCAATTCCATCTGGTCTAGTGAGTCATTTAGGATTGATGTTTCTTTGCTGATTTTTTGTTTAGAGAATTTGTCCAATGGTGATAGTGGGGTATTAAAGTCTCCTACTATGGTTGTATTCTGTTAATATCTCCCTTGACATCCTCCAGGACTTTTTTTTTATGTATTTGGCTGCTCCTATATTGGGTGCATATATGTTTACCAGAGTTATTTCTTCTTGTTGAATTGCTCCCTTTAGGATTATGAAGTGGCCTTCCTTATCTCTTGTTATGTCCTTCATTTTGAGATCTAATTTGTCAGATATAAGTATTGCTACCCCAGCTTTTTTTTTTGTTTGTTTTTTGTTTTTGTTTTTCATTTCCATTTGCCTGGAAAACCTTTTTCCATCCCTTCACCCTCAGTCTGTGTGCATCTTTTTTTCTGAGGTGGGTTTCTTGTAGACTGCAGATATATGGGTCTTGTTTTCTTATTCAATCCGTTACCCTATGTCTTTTGATTGGGGAATTCAATCCATTTACATTAAAAGTTATTATTGATAGGTACTTATTTGTTGCCATTTTTATTCTATACCCCTGTGTTCCTTCTTTGCTTCCTATTTCTTTATTTTTAGAGCAGACACTTTAGCATTTCTTGCATTGCTGGTTTGGTGGTGATAAATTCCCTTAGTCCTTTTTTGTCTGTGAAGCTCCTGATTTCACCTTTAATTTTGATTGATAGCTTTGCTGGGTACAGTATTCTTGGATTCAGACCCTTCCTTTGCATGACTTTGTATATTTCATTCCATTTGCTTCTGGCTTGATGAGTTTCTGTTGAGAAATCAGTTGCAAGTCTGATGGGGGTTCCTTTGTATGTAACTTTCTGTCTCTCCCTGGCCGCTTTTAAGATTCTTACTTTGTCGTTGGTGTTTGCCAATCTTATCTAATAAAAGAGTAATATGCAAATTGACTATACCTCCGCTACACCCACAAGCCATGCCCACCAACCATGCCCACCAGCCAATCAGGAGCAAATATACAAATAAACCCAACCAAGATGGCTGCGGCCACAGAGAGCAGGAGGGAGGCTTGGGTTTCCCCGGCAATGGAGGAAGACAAGCTTTCCACCTGCCCTTGCCGGCCTAGGCCTCCACTCAATGCTACAAAGTTTCAATTATAGAAAGTAAATAAATTCCAACAGAAATGACAGCAGCCACAGAGCTGGAAAGAGCAGGAGGCTAGGGTTGCCCCTGGCAATGGAGGAAGCCAAGCTTCTGCAGCTCTGGCTGGCCTAGGCCTCCGCTTCAGGCTACAAAGTTTCAATTATAGAAGACAAATAAATTCCAACAGAAATGGCTGCAGCCACAGAGCAAGCAGGAGGCTTGGCTCTGCTCCAGGCTACAAAGTTTTAATTGTAGAAGATACATAAATCCCAGATACCAGGGCCTCCACTTGGCTCGCCAGGGGGTGTGCCCGGCCTGCAAACCACCACAGGCCCCTCACCCCAGCCACCCCATGCCCCAAGGGAACCCCCACCCTGATCCAGGACACCCTTCAGGGCAAACCAGCTGGCACCCACCCATGCACCAGGCCTCTATCCCATCTAATAAAAGAGTAATATGCAGATTGACCATCATTCCAACACACAAGATGTCTGCCCCCATGTGGTCAAAGATTCTGCCCCCATGTGGACACAAAATGGCCATCAGGAGAGGGAAGTTGGGAGGGACCAGGCCTGCTAGGGAGGGCAGTTGTGGGCGATCAGGCCAGCAGGGGAGGGCATTTGGGAGTGACCAGGCCTGCAAGGGAGGGCAGTTGGGGGCAATCAAGCCTGCAAGGGAGGGCAGTTAGGGGTGACCAGGCTGGCAGAGGAGGGAAGTTGGGGGTGACCGGGCCTGCAGTGAAGGGCATTTGGGCGGGACCCAGGCCTGCAGGGGAGAGCAGTTGGGGGGGACCAGGTCTGCAGGGGAGGGCAGTTAGGGGTGACCAGGCCTGAAGGGGAGGGCAGTTAGGGGCAAACAGGCTGGCAGGGCAGCAGTTAGGCATCAATCAGACTGGCAGCAGAGTGGTTAGGGGGTGATCAGGCTTGCAGGCAGAAGAGGTTAGGGACAATCAGGAAGGCAGGCAGGCGAGCAGTTGGGAGCCAGCAGTCCAGGATTGTGAGAGGGATCGGGCCTAAACGGGCAGTCGAACATCCCTCGAGGGGTCCCAGATTGGAGAGCGTGCTGGCTAGGCTGAGGGACACCCCCCCCCTCCGTGCACGAATTTCGTGCACCAGGCCTCTAGTTTAATTATAATGTGCCTTGGCATTGGTCTTTTGGGGTTCATTTTGCTTGGGACTCTGTGAGCTTCTTAGATTTGTGTGGGTTTTTTCTTCCGTATATCAGGAAAGTTTTCTATCATTATTTCTTCAAACAGGTTTTCTATTCCTTGCTCAGTTTTCTTTCCTTCTGGAACCCCTATTATGCGGATGTTGTTTTGTTTCGTTCCCTTAGGCTCTCCTCCTGCTTTTTAATTTTTTTGTTCTAGAAGCTGCTCTACTTGGGTATTTTTTCCCATCTTGTCTTCTAGCTCACTGATGGTGGTCCTCTGCTTCTTCTAGTCTACTCTTGATGCTTTCTATTGAGTTCTTTACAGCAGCGATGTCATTTTTCATTTCTTCTTGGTTCTTCTTCATTTCCTCTTGGTTCTTACTCATATTGTTGAATTCTTTTCAGCCAGCTTATGACCATTTCTCTGAATTCTTTCTCTGATAGGTTGCTTGCCTCTAATTCGTTTACTTCCTTTTCTGGTGATGCCTGCTTTTCTTTCCTGTGGGGGCTGTTTCTTTGTCTCCCCATGGTCTCTCTTCTCCGAATGTCTGGTTATGTAGTTCTCTCTCTCCTGCGTTGATTTAAAGGCACAAAATACAACACAACCAGGTACAACACACAAGGCACTGAACAGAAATATATTCACGATATTAATAACCTCCAATAAACGTGACCACCAGAGAAAGGCAAATTAGGGGATAGGAGAGAAAGAAGAAGAGTAAAAAGAAAGAAAAAAAAGGAGTGTCGAAATGAAGTTGGAAAAAGGGAAAAGAAAGTTAAGAGAGACAAGAACGAGACTAAGAGAGAAAAGGAGAACAAACTATATATATGGGGAGAAAACTCCAATAGAACAACCACTAATCCCAGCAAATGCCAGCAACAAGTACCTGGAGATGAATACAAAGTACAACACCAACTAATATCAAGTGAGGCAAGGGAAAACAGAAGTAAAAAACAAAAACAAAGCAATTAAAAAAAAAAGAATAAGCAAAACAATCTCACAAAAAAGCATACAAATTCAATATAATCAACATTCAAGCAAAGAACAACAAAAGGACAGAGAGAAAACAATTTTTTTGATAGTTAAGACAGCAGAGAGAGAGGTGTGTATGGACTTGGAGCAGGGGATTGGAAACTAGATATATAAGTAGGGTGAAATTTTAGCAGGGGGTAAACAGAAGGAATAGGGAAAATCTAAAGCAGGAAAGGGTTAAGATAAACAGGACACCAAAAGGGGAAAGGTTAGGAAGAGAGTGATGGCATAAAGGTAGAGTTGAGATAGGGTAAAACGATGCTAAAGGAAAGATGAAAATACAATGTAGAACACTAATCCCAAAGTAAAATAAAGGGAAAATAAAACGACACTTAAAAAAAAAAAGATAAAATAGTAGTAGTAATAATGCTGATTGAAAATAAAAATGTAATAATTAAAAAGGTGAAATCAAGTGAGGAAAAAAGGAAAAAAATTAGTTTCTTAAGTAAAAGATGCAATAAATGAAAATAATTTAAAAATTAATTGCTGTGCTGGAGACATGCTTATGGGGCAGGACTTGTTTCAGTGGGGCTTTGGTGCTCACTGAGTCTGCCTCTTGAATGTGTCCCTTATGAGAGTAGTTGATTTCTGGTGTCGTCTCACACAGACCACTAGATACACTAGCTTCTGGATCTCCAATGGGGTGCAGGTCAGCTACTATCTGAGGCCACCCAGTAGGAGATACAGCAAGGACTACAGTTTCTTCCTCTTTGCTTGGGGTTTTGAGGTTTTGGAGCTGTCTGATCAGAGCTGCAGTTTGTTAGGTTAAGCTGCGATAGGGCAGGCCATTTATATGCAAAAAGCCGCTGCATAGAGCTTGGGTGGGTTTGTAGATTGTGCGAGGTGGGGTCTCAGGGAGTCACTAGGCTAGGGCGTGGCAAACAGCGATGGCTTTCCGCGTTTTCAAGTCCCTGCATCCCACGCTCCAGCGCAGTAAACAATGATTGCTGGGCGCATCTCTGCAAGAAGTCACCCTCACTTTCCGACCCGATGGCCGAGAGTCCAGCTTCTCCCCGTAGGAGTTTGGGTCCCCCGCGTCTCCCCAGAAGCTGGATTTCATAGTAATTGGGAGCTTGTCTCCCTTCGGGTTGAATAAAAGCATCACATCCAATTGCCCACCTCCAGCCCGATTCGCGCGACTTTGTGCCTTAGCTTTTCAGCACTTGTGCACATCTCGATGCTCTTTTCTCTTCTAGTTGTAGAACTTCCACTCAGCCAGCTTTCCCGTGATTCTGGGTGATAGACGTTTTGTCTTTTAGTTGTAGTTTTGAAATTGTTGTGCGAGGCAGCCATTTAGGTGTTTACCTGTGCTGCCATCTTGGTTTCTTCTCGTATATTGATTTTTTAATAAACAATGTTGACGGTGTTATAAGCATAAGTAATGCTAATATAAATATTGCCAAGAAGATTATAAACCATGGTGACTGATGTATAGATAATGTTGATAGTAATATAAACGATAGGATACAATTTAAATAATGCTTATGCTAAAATCAACACTTTGGGACACTTTTAAGTTCTGACCAATAGAATTTTTAAAGTAGTTTATAATACTTGGCCAAGTTTAATATTTAGATAATAAATCAAACTCAGAATTTTATGGCCACTGCAGTATTTATCTAATGTTTGTTTAAGTAGTAATGTGAGTTTTAAATTCAAAATTTTAGATTTCAGTTCTGTGTGGAGCTCATTATTCTTGAATGTAATTGGAAAACACAGCTGCTTCCTTTTTGTACTCTGAGGTGAAAATAAAGGCTTATTTCTATTCACTAGAATAGACAGGTTTTAAAAAATGAATATGTATTTGGCCTAATCCAGTTGTTTTCACATTATGTTACTTATCTATAATAATAAAAGTGTAATATGATAATTAGACCAGACACCCAAACAACCTCTGGACGTCATTCTGGACAAAGCCATGGCGGTGGGGGCTGAGGCAGAGGCGGTTAGGGGTGATCAAGCAGGCAGGCAAAGAGTTAGGGGCAATCAGGCAGGCAGGTGAGCAGTTAGGGGCAATCAGGCAGGCAGGCGAGTGGTTAGGGGTGATCAGGCAGGCAGAGGGGTTAGGGGCGATCAGGCAGACAGGCAGAGGCAGTTAGGGGCAATCACGTAGGCAGGTGAGCAGTTAAGGGCGATCAGGCAGGCAGGTGAGTGGGTAGGGGCAATCAGGTAGGCAGGCAGGCATCCCCCGAGGGATCCTGGATTGTGAGAGGGTGCAGGCCGGGCCGAGGGACCTCCCCCCGCCCCATCCCCATGCACGAATTTTGTGCACCGGGCCTCTAGTGTGTTAGATATTCTTAAAGGGGAATGGGAGGATTTCGAAATCTAAGGAATATGAACTTCATACTGAAACTGTGTGCTTATATGTCCTGTACTATTTATGGTGTATTTCTTCTCTTAGATCTGAGAATTGGTATTATGTACTGTGTTGGGGCTTCATGAAAGATGCTTAGAGTTTGTGTTAATGGTATCCAAAGAGAGTATGCTTTGTATTTTTTAGTAAAATGCCCTCAAAGTATATATTTTGATGAAAAGTGCCTTTATTTTATAATAGACAGTCTTCACAAAAACCATGTAAATGCCTTTAGTTATTTGAATATAAGACAAAAATACTTGTAATTAGATTTCTTTTTTGCGGCATATCTTAAAGTACTCATCCAGCACAGACTACTAAAGTAAAATATAATTACAACATATGTTGCTTAATTTTTAAAAGCACTCAGTGCCCTATACGTAGTTGGTATGCAGATAAAATTTGTGGCTGCTTGCTTAATGGTTCCTTTTTGTTTACACCTGAAACATACAAAAAAAGATGAGTGTTAAGTTTTGCCAGCCACTTAACAACTGCTTTAAAGTATAGTCGTTAGTCTTTCTTACTATCTCGGACTCATTCTGTAAATATATTTTGTTAGTTCACAGCGAGTACACTGGATGACGTCAAGAACTCTGGCAATAGTAGTATCTTACCAGACAGTTCTGTGCGAAGTTCTGAAATACCTGCTGTTCAAGGGGATACAGTGTGTGTTTCAGTTAATCAGCAAGATGACTCACCTCCTTTGCATACCAATGAAGAGAGATTTCCAGCACAGAAAGCACGGATAGAAAGTGAAATGGACTCTTCAGAGATTTCAAATGTGAGTGCTGCTAACTTGGTAAGAACAACTTATCAGAATTATGAGTGAATACATTAAAGCAATAACCTATTATTGAGGCATAAACCCCAATAACAATAAATTGTATTATGTATTATTTTACACTTCACAAAGCCCTTTTTTTTTAGAAAGCATTGTATGTATGATTTTATTTTAACATTTTATTTTTATCAAACTTCTTGTAGAGAAAAAATGAGAATGTGTGAGTTAAATAACTTGCTCAAAGTCTTTCAGTTTGAATGTGTTTTTCAGTCTAGCATTAAGGAACTGAGTCGATAGCACGTCTTGTGTGCAAATGCAGCTCTGATAGGTGGGACATGGTGCACACTGGGATGAGTGTTAAAAGTTCTCTTCACAGACTTCAGACAGTGCTTGGAGGTGGTGTTTAAGATGAAATCTGTGTGTCATTCCCATTGTAGATTCTTTAAAAATGCATTGATTTGTGGTTATATTTAGGTTTATGTTTTTGGATGAGTACTTCTGTTCATGTTTTGCTATTTCCCACACTAGTATTAAGATACTAGATGTGAGGATAATCCAGAATAGGTCCTACCTACTAGTTTTGTTTATTAAGTAACTTCCAGAAGAAACAAGCATATATGAAAAGTTGTTGAGAAAAATTATTCAAATGTGCTTTTCTAAATGGCCACCATCCTATCCTATATAACAAAAGGCTAAAAAGCAAATTGACCGAACGGCAGAACAGCCGGTCGCTATGATGTGCACTGACCACCAGGGGGCAGCTCCTACATTGAGCATCTGCCTTGTGGTGGTCAGTGAGCTCCCACAGAGGGAGTGCCGCTCAGCCAGAAGCTGGGCTCGCGGCTGGCAAGCGCAGCGGCTGTGATGGGAGCCTCTCCCGCCTCCGTGGCAGTCGGACATTCCCCGAGGGCTCCTGGACTGTGAGAGGGTGCAGGGCGGGCTGAGGGACCTCCCGCCCCTGAGTGCAGGAATTTCGTGCACCCCGCCTCTAGTATACTGTAATTTCTTTAAAAACGTAGTGCCTCTAGGCTATTTCCATTTACATCTGTTGGCCAAACCTTAAATCCATGGCCCCACCTAACTGACATCCTAACTAGTGTATCTGTCTCCACTTTCAAATTCTCCTAGGTCACTGTCATTATAGCTATCATTTCAGAGCACAGGCTTAGTTAAATTACTTTCTTGTCCCATAACGGTCAAGTCCCTATTACTTACAGATTAAGTTCAAACCCTTTTACTTACTCTGATATGACTTTGCTCCATAATGCCATTTCACCTTGACCGCCCTCGTCTTTCCTACCTTGTACTCCTCTCAGCTGGCCATTTCCTGAATCCACAGGAGCGTCCAGTTCTCCCTGACTTCTCTCATAACAGACCCTCCACCAGGATGCTCTTCCTAAGCGCCCCTCGGCAACTTCTGAACACATCGCGGACTCCCAAACCTGTCCCCAAAGAAGTGTCTTTCATCAACTCAGATTTCCTCGTTTCTGTGAAAAATAACCTACCCATTCTTTGAATGGTCACTTTTTTATACTGCCGTACATTGTAATAAACTGTAAATGTTCTCATTTATAACTATATTCATATTGCGAATCACATGTTATTCACCTTTATAAGTCCTGGGAATCCCGAGTCTCTGGATTCTTACCGAACAGCTGCAGAACACTTATTTATTAAATGGGATTGGTATGTGAGCACTGACTTTATTGAAGGAAAGATAAAACCTCAGGTCAGCTCTCTGTGGATAAAACCCTCATTTAAATTGGATTACACGCTATATCAACAACTAGTATTACTCATTACATAATTTTCTCTAAGTCTATATGTACTCATTTGGAATTGTTTTGAGTGAATTGTGTTAACATACAAAGTTTAATGTGGATTTGCATCAGGAAGGACAATTTGTAAGAGCTATTTTCAGCTCTAACAAGGAAGTGACAGTTTTAAAATTTTAGAAGTATTATAACTTATCTCAGTCAAACACTTGCTAGGTCATTTCGTTGTCACTTATGTTACTTTCTTTTTTAACTCCCAGGCCTATTCAGAAATAATAAAAGAAACTTTTAGTTTTGCTTACTGCTAATTTTCTTGTGACTAAGGTAGAAATGAAAATAGTTTCAATATTGAATTGTCTCTTTGTTAAAATATTATAAGATCTATTTCATATTAATCTTTTGTCCATGTTGGCCAATTTCATTAGCTCTTTATTAGGTTCAGGCAGGAAAATTATGGCTATCAAATTTGAAATAAACAATATATTTGCAATTAAAAAAAAAAGACCTCAGTGCCTCATCATACGGCAAGATGCTGTCAGCAGATGATAATAAGCTAAATTATATTATTATACTTAAATTATACTATTTAAGTATAAAAGTATCTAAATTATCCTTCTCGTAGAGAATAGCATTAGATACAGGTGAAACCATATGGGTTGTTTAAGGGAGAAATAAGATTGATAGTAACAAGAAAAACAAATATTTAGATTCCTTTAATAAGGAATAAAGAATAATTTGTTTTTTTAACTTGGGTTTTTTAGTGTAAATGGTTCCAACGTTGAACATTATTATAGTATAAGTAATGGACTTAATATATGGGGTAGAAATTGGTCATATTTATATTTTTTCTTTTCATAGATATGCTACAGGCCCGGTGCCCGAAATTTGTGCACTCGGGGGGCGGGGGGCCCTCAGCCCAGCCTGCGCCCTCTCGCAGTCTGGGAGCCTTCAGGGGATGTCCGACTGACAGCTAAAATTCCAATTTTCGTTGCAAATTTGGTAATTTAAAAAATGATGTATGCAGATATTTATTTGAAATTCACAGTGTGAAAATACTGAAACTTACATGTGGGTAATGGAATCATCACTTAATCCTTAAGGTCTACTCGTATGTAACGTCTTTTCAGGTCTTCAGAGACTAAATTGAAATGTACTTGGGGCAAGATACAATTGAGGAAATGGGCTCATGTGTGAACTTACTTTTGGTGAAGTTAAATATTTCAGCTTTACTGTTTGTATTTTTAAATTGCTGATAGTTGTAATGTCTGTGTGGGACATAACAGCAGTCAGCTTCTGTGTTATTCTAGGGTTTATAGAGAAAAACTTTATGATGTAAAGACATAGACTCTCATCTAAACTCCCTATCCCACTGCATTCCCAGGGAGGGTCTGGTTGTATGGGGCAGAGGGTAGAGGGAGGTGGCAAGGAGGAGGGGAAGCTTTCAAGGAGATAGCAGAGCCTGGGTTCTACTCCCAACCCAGTCATTTTTGAGCTGCGGCTCAAGCATTTGCGTTTTTAAATGCCTTTAATGAGGTATGATTGATTTTCAGTAAACTTCACATATCTGAAATATATAAACTGGTAAATGCTGATATGTTTATAACTATGAAATCATCTCTACAGTCAGGATAATGAACATACCGATTGCCCTAAAAGTGTCCACATGCCCCCTTGTCATGCCCCCTTTCTGCCATTCCTTGTACCCCTTCCCAGGTCATCATTTTCCTGCTGTCACTGTTTATTAATTGGTATTTTCAGAACTTTATGTCGGTGGAATAATGTAATCTTTGTGCAGCTTCTTTCACTCAAGCATACTTGTTTCGCATTTCATCCATGTAGTTGTGTATTAATTCATTCTTTTTTATTGTCTTTAGGCCTGTTCTGTTGTATGCATGTAACACAGTATATTTATTCATCCATTCATTTGATGGCATGTTTGAGTTTTTCCCAGGTTTCTGTTACGAAGGCGTCATGAACATTTGTCTTTGTTTTGAACACATATTTTCATTTCTCTCGGGAAAACAATGAAGTCAGTTTTGTAGATAATATTGTCCAGGTCTCCTATGTCTATGCCCGTTTTTGGTACTTGTTCTATCACTCAACAGAGGGATATGGAAATACCTGAATATAACTGTGGAGCTATATTTGTATATGTATTTAGCTTACTATATGGGGATTTATAAATTAATGATTCTGATCTATATTACTTGTAATACATAAATCTAAGTTAGGTATCATCAACATTACCTAAATTATTTCTCTGTTTCCTTTATTGTAAAACTAGAGGCCCGGTGCACGAAATTCATGCACTCGCAGGTTGGGGGGTGTTCCTCAGCCCGGCCTGTGCCCTCTTGTAGTCCAGGAGCCCTTGGGGGATGACTGACTGACGGCTTAGGCCCGCGGGGAGTGGGCCTAAGCCTGCAGTTGGACATCGCACTGACCACCAGGAGTCAGCTCCTGCATTGAATGTTTGCCCCCTGGTGGTCAGTGCATGTCATATCGACTGGTCATTCCACCATCTGGTCAATTTGCATTTTAGCCTTTTATTATTTAGGATGGTTTTCCTTCATTTTTAAGATATTTGATCTATAACTTGAATTTTTTGCATGCAAATGAAATTGACACTTCATTAATAATAATACCTGTTATTTATACAACTTCACAGTTTCTCATACACAGCAGTCTGGTAAAGAAGGTAAGTCATGGATTATTGTACCATGTTATGAAATACAAAATGGGCTCTTGCTTTTAAGAAACTTTCAAGTCACACAGCTAGCGAGTGGTGGAGCCTGTACTGGACCTGAGGTTTTATAATTCTAGAACAATGCTATATTCTGTATACTGTTGAGTGTGTGATTAGAATATACAGAGTGAGATGATTACTGAACTTGCCAGTCAGTGGTGACTTTTCACGCTGTTTGTTTTTAACTTGTAGTCCATGGCAGAAGTTCTTGCTAAGAAGGAAGAGCTAGCAGATCGCCTAGAAAAGGCCAATGAAGAAGCCATTGCCAGTGCTATTGCTGAAGAAGAACAATTAACTAGAGAAATCGAAGCTGAAGAAAACAATGATATTAATATTGAAACTGACAACGACAGTGATTTTTCTGTGAGCCTTTAGAATTTTATAATTGCTCAAAAAAAGTATATTCAAAAATAAAATTCTTATGGCCAGAGGGACCTAGAGTTCATCCAGTCCTATTTAAAACGACTTTCAAAATTATCTTCAATAACTGTATTATTCTGTGTGATTAAGACAAACAATAAATAATAGCAATTCTTATTTTAGCACTTGAACATTACTAAGAGTTTTTAATACAGTGCATTTGACAGGTTAGAAGTTATTTTCTTTTTACAAATCAAGGCATTGAATCTCAGAAAGTCAGAACTTGGCATTACTCAGATTGTAATTGCAGAGATTGAAGAAGAATCTAAGGCATTTTATTGTTTTTATTCTTATCAAAAGCAAACAATATGCCGCTTCGCTGTCACTAAGTGCTCAGCATACTCGAGTATGTTGATGAGAGGGATTTCTTTCTTTTTTTAAAATATACCTTTATTGACTTCAGAGAGGAAGGGAGAGGAAGAGAGAGAGAAACATCCATGATGAGAGAGAATCATTGATCAACTGCCTCCTTCAGGCCCCACACTGGGGATCGAGCCCACAACCCGGGCCTGTGCCCTGACTGGAGTTGAACCATGACCTCTGGGTTCATAGGTCGATGCTTAACCGTGCTGGCTGGGCCCAATATGTTTCTTTTTAATTCACTTGATTTGTCTCTGCTCTTAAAATGTTTACACTACGGCATTTTTAACTCGGTTATTATGGTGAACGTAAGAGGTGTGTGCTTTCTTCTAGTTTTGAGCTAGTTATTAAATGAAATGTACTAGCATAAGCTGGGAAAATTTCATATACGATTTACTTTTTAAGGTTATAATTGTGTCCAAATATTTGTTTTTGAATTTTCCTTATTACATTTTAGGCCAGCATGGGTGGTGGAAATGTGTTTTTCTGTGGTCTGTCTATGGACTGGAATGATGTCCTTGCGGATTATGAAGGTATTGTGTGTGTGTGTGTTGTGTACAGGTAGAGGGGTCTAAAGTAGATGATCTTATTGCATGAACTTCTATGTAAAATAAAAAGTTTGGAGTAAGAATGCTGATGCCTTTTAAAAGTCTGTTCTCAATTGTTAGTTTTATAGAGCTATGTGCTTAAACAGTAACAGTGGTTTCCTTTTTAATGAACAGCTCGTGAATCTTGGCGCCAAAATACATCCTGGGGGGATATTGTAGAGGAGGAGCCTGCCAGACCTCCAGGACATGGAATTCACATGCATGAAAAGCTCTCCTCCCCGTCTCGTAAAAGGTCTGGCCTCGGAGAGTTAATTTAAGACATTTCACAGGAAGGGAACTAGCCGCTCTCGACTGTCCAGTAGAGTTGCTGTGTAACATTTTAAGACACGTGACTCAGGACAGTTCAGATTCTTTGAAAAGTGACAGTGTTTTCCTGACACGTTAGACCGAGATTATTTTTGTGTACTTTTTATATTTATTTTTAGAACTTGGAAGACAAAAGAAAATATTTTTGGTTTTATCATGTAAACATTCGTGTCGCCTGTTTATTTGCTTGTATTAATAGAACAATTGCAGAATCGAAGAAGAAACATGAAGAAAAACAGATGAAAGCACAGCAGCTAAGGGAAAAGTTACGTGAAGAGAAAACATTAAAGCTTCAGAAATTGTTAGAAAGGGTGAGTTTTTAATATTTAGGAAATTATGATAGCCTTAAATTGATGGGCTTCTTTTCTAATTGAACTTTTCTTATGGTCTGAGAGAAGCTAAAAGAACTATAAAAACAATGAAATATCCTAGGAAACAAAGCATTTATGTCTGTTGGATTACCGAAGGTTACCTGTGAAAAGAATTTTTAATTCCTGCATTAGCTAGTATATTCTTGTTTTGCATCGTTGGCGTGGATTATGTTTGCCATTTTTGTTGCCGGGTCTCCTTGGCGAGTCTGGTACAAAGTGTAGAAGACGTGGTGGGCAGTTCTGAGCCTCAGTTTGTGAAGTTTGAATAAGTGGGGCAGTGATGAGAATATAGGCGAGATTCTTAACAGTCTTTAGAGCAGTGTTCTGCTCAGTGTGGCATAGTGGAAGGAACATGACCCTGGGTGGCCAACCAGGCCAAGTCCTGGTTTTGCTACGTAAGATACGGTGCCGGAGCAGTTCCTTTAACAACACTGGTTTCAGTTTGTTTCTCTGTGACATGACACTGTCGTTGTTGGCCTGCTGTGATGATTGAATGTGGCAAGTGTGTAAACAGCAGCACTTCTAGGAGGCTGTTGGCTGCTGCTCAGTTTACTGTTACCTGCACATGGCAGATGTAGGTGCGTGCTATGTTAGTTATGTGTTCTGTGTAACAAATGCCCTCAGAACTTGGCGGTCTGCACCACACATTCGTTAGCTCACAGTCTGTGGGCATGGCAGTGGGGTGGCTCGCCCAGGGACTTCTGCTCAGAGTCGCTCACGAGGTCAGTCAAGCTGTCGGGGGGGAGGGCAGCAGTCACTGGAGCGTACGGATCCGCCCCCAGACGCCCTTGCGGTATGGCAGGCTTCAGGTCCTCTTACCAGCTGCTTGTAGACCTCAGTCCCCCCTTTCTGCATGACACGGCTGCCAGCTCCCCCCAAGAACGTGTCTGAGAGAGGAAGGAAGAGCAAGCTGCCCGAATGGAAGTTGCACTATGTTTATAATCTTTTTCTCAATATATAATACTAGAGGCCCGGTGCACGAAATTCGTGCACAGGGGGTGTGTCCCTCAGCCCAGCCTGCACCCTCTCCAATCTGGGACCCCTCAAGGGATGTCCGACTGCCTGTTTAGGCTCAATCCAGGCAGGATCGGGCCTAAACGGGCAGTTGGACATCCCTCTCACAATCCAGGACTGCTGGCTCCCAACTGCTCGCCTGCCTGCCTTCCTGATTGCCCCTAACTGCTTCTGCCTGCCAGCCTGATCACCCCCTAACCACGCCCTGCCAGCCTGATTGATGCCTAACTGCTCCCCTGCCAGCCTGTTTGCCCCTAACTGCCCTCCCCTGCAGGCCTGGTCCCCTCCAACTGCTCTCCCCTACAGGCCTGGGTCCCCCACAATTGCCCTTCCTTGCAGGCCCGGTCACCCCCAACTTCCCTCCTCTGCTGGCCTGGTCACCCCTAATTGCCCTCCCTTGCAGGCTTGATTGCCCCCAACTGCCCTCCCTTGCAGGCCTGGTCCTTCCCAACTGCCCTCCCCTGCAGGCCTGGTACCCCCCCAACTGCCCTCCCCTGCTGGCCATCTTGTGGCGGCCATCTTGTGTCCAAATGGGGGCAGGATCTCTGACCACATGGGGGCAGCTATCTTGTGTTTTGGAGTGACGGTCAATTTGCATATTACTCTTTTATTAGATAGGATAGCCTTCACTTACTTGGAGATCAGTTCTTGAAATTGTGCATTAGAGGTTCTTTGGTTTAATTTTCCCATCAATGTAGGTATCTCTTCCATTACTTTTATTGATAAATCCCACCTTGCATTTGCATAAGAGGTATTGTTTCAACACTGTTACATACCTGCTCTCACCTGATCACCACAGTAACTGTGGGAGATACAGAGTTCAGCAGGTACTGAGCCCATTTTGCAGATGTGAAAACAATGTCGGAGAGGCGAGGTGCTGCCTCCGGCTCAGCCCCTTACTTAGGGCTCTGAGGATCTGTCCTCTGGATTCTGTCCGTGCTGCTCCTGTGTCAGACTCTTCTAGGTGTTTAGACGCATCATTGTGTAGCTCATTCATGTTGAGCCAACATCTGATTTTCTGTCGTTCCCATTGGTGCTGGATTGGGTTTCCTGGAGCAGTCTGTTACTTTTTTATATTGTTTTAAGGAATTAAAGGAAACGGTTATATCTATTTTTGTTCTTCTGGAGGCTCTTTTTCCTTCTTATGCAAATGAGTGTAATTTTTTAGACTTCTCACAATTTCCCATTCTCAAGGATAAAATTACTTAATTATCTTGAATTTGGTTACTAGAAACATTAGGTTTATGAGGCTAACAAATACACACTTTTCATTTAATGGAAGCTTACTCGTAGTGCTGTATAATGACAGCAGGTACTTCGATTGAGCCGTGTCTAATGCACAGCTCTAAGATTTGTACCTGTATTGACTCAATCTTGAAAACAAGCCGGTAAGTTAGATTATGAACTCAAGCAGTCTCTTTCCACTTATAAGTCCTAAACTGATCGTCAGTTTGCACTCTGTTAAATGACTATGTGTGCTGAAAGTGAGGATGCGGTACTTCACTGTCTGCAGGAAAAAGATGTCCGGAAATGGAAGGAAGAGTTGCTAGATCAGCGACGTAGGATGATGGAAGAGAAGTTGCTTCATGCTGAGTTTAAGCGAGAAGTGCAGTTACAAGCAATTGTAAAGAAAGCCCAAGAGGAAGAAGCGAAGGTAAGTACCTATATCTTAGGTGCTTTGAGCATCGAATTAGTGATCCACGTCCTTTTCACGGTTTTATATTAAAAACTTATGTTTATCAAGTGTCTATTGTGTCCAGAATATCAGAGCATTTTTACAGGCTCATTTTAAGCTCATTAGGTGCAGTATCTTGTCTTTACAATAATCCTATGATGTATATATATATTTTTTACAGCTTTATTGAGGTACAATTGACAGACAATGGATAGCACATATGTAAAGCATCAGTTTGATGAGTTTTGACATGTATATATTCCTGCAACTATCATATCATGAAGATTATAAACAATTCCATCACCCTCAAAAGTTTCTTCATGCTTTCTTGTAATTCATTCCTTCCTCCAACTGTTACCATTGCAATTTCTGACCTGCTTTTTGTCACTGTAGCTGTAAACATTTTCTAGAATTTTATATGAATGGAATCATACAGTATGTACTCTCCTCTGGTGTCTTTCACTCAGCAGAGTTATTTTGATTTTATTCCTGCTGTTGTGTATATCAGTTACTTTTTCATTGCTGAGAAGTCTATACCACTGAATAGAATTACCATAATTTGTTAATTCAGCAGCTGTTGATGGACGTTTGTTTTCAGATATAACTGCATTGAATATTCATGTACCAGTCTTTGTGCAGATGGGTGCTTTTATTTTCTTAAGTAAATACCTGAGAATGTATCATGATAGGTTCATGTGTTCATGTTTAACTTCTTTTGTTGTTGTTAATCCTCACCCGAGAATGTGATTTTAAGAGAGACTGTAAGGGAGGGAGACAGAGAGAGAGAGAGAGGGGGGGGGGGGAGGGAGAGGGAGAGAAAGAGAAATACCAATGTGAGAGAGACACATTGATTGGTTGCCTCCTGCATGCTCCCCAACCAGGACCAGGGATTGAACCTGCCGTCCAGGTATGTGCCCTTGACTGGAAATCAATCTGTGTGTGTTTTTAAAACATAATTGTATTGATTTCAGAGAGGAAGAGAGAGAGAGAGAGAGAGAGATAGAAACATCAATGATGAGAGAGATCATTGATCGGCTGCTTCCTACATGCCCCTCTACTGGGATCAAGCCTGCAACCTGGGCATGTGCCCTTGACTGTTATCGAACCTGAGATCCTTCAGTCCGAAGGCCGACACTCTATCCACTGAGCCAAACCAGTAGGGCTCGATCTGTGTTTTGCATATATTTTCTCTCAATCTGTGGATTGCCTTTAAAAAATAAAGTTTTTATTGGTTTTGAGAGCGAGAGAGAGGAAAGAAGGGGGAGAGAGAGATGGAAATATCAATGATGAGAGAGAATCATTGATCGGCTGCCTCCTGCACGCCCCACACTAGGGATGGAGCCCGCAACCCGGGCATATGCCATGACAGGAATCGAACCTTGATCTCCTGGTTCATAGGTCTATACTTAACCACTGAGCCACACCTTTTCATTTTTGTAACAGTACCTTTTGAAGTCTTACAAATTGATAAAATTCAAAATGTTGACTTTTTTTCTTCTGTACTTGGTGAGTTTTACATCCTATTTTAAAAAGCTTTACCTTAACCTAAAGTTATTTAAGATTTTTTCTCAAGTTTCTTTCTAGAAGCTTTTAATTTTACAATGATGTCTATATTCCATTTTGGGTTATTTTTTGTATATGGTGAAGGCGAGGGTTAAGAAGACATTTTACCACGTGGATAACTAATGTTTCAGTACCAGTTGTTGGAAATCTTTCCTTTATATGTTGAATGGCCTTGCTGAAAAGCAACCGGCTCTGTGGGCAGGGCTGTTTCTGGCTGTCTGAGGTAGCATCTGTAGTGACGGGTGCCTGGAGTCTTTGCTTCTGTCAAAGAGCGTAGCTCAGCCTCTCCTTCCCCATTTCACTGTGTTTCTCTGGCTTTAAAGAATGAAAAGTTTGCCCTGGCCAGTTTTGCTCAGTGGATAGAGCATCTGTCTGTGGACTGAAGGATCCTGGGTTCGATTCCACTCAAGGGCCTGTCTGTACCTCGGTTGCAGGCTCCTCCCTGGCCCGCAACCAATCGATGTGTTTCTCTCACATCAATGTTTCTCTCTGTCTTTCCCTCTCTCTTCTACTCTCTCTAAAAATCAATGGAAAAATATCCTCGAGTGAAGATTTTAAAAAAAAGAAAAAAGAATGAAAGGTTCAACCCCACTGACTTTTTTCAGCTTTCTCATTAGCTACACTTTACTCATAAACACTGCTTGTCAAGTTGTGCTGGACTCTTAAGAATCAGTGTATATGAAGTTGAGGGTGCAGTGTACCTAATTGTCATTCACTCAGTATATGTTGAAAAAAATGATTTGTTATTTAAGGTTTGTCTTAAGGTTTGTCCAAACTCCTTAGAATACGTATATGTAATCGTTTTAATCTCAATGTAATTTGTATGGTTGCAGAGTGTAAGGATATTATGTAGAACTTTATAAGATGGTCTCTATAAGAATCCTAATTTATTTATTGACTTAAAATACTTTCTGTGGCAGACCTTTATTTTACATCAGTTCTTACTGAGGCCTGTGGATTTATTTTATAAGCGTATTATTATCCATTTTTGAGGTAAATGTTGAAGAAAACACTCATAGACTATTACACTTTTGTTTTATGCCTTTACACTGGTTTACGTTATAATATAAAGACTGTTAAGTTTATTTTTGTGGCATACCCTAGAATTAACTTCATTTGAAATTCACTTTTTGTTTTTATTGAAGGTAAATGAAATTGCTTTCATAAATACCCTTGAAGCCCAGAATAAACGCCATGATGTGCTATCGAAATTGAAGGAGTATGAGCAGAGGCTGAATGAGTTACAGGAAGAGCGTCAGCGCAGACAGGAAGAAAAGCAAGCACGTGATGAAGCTGTCCAGGTAGAATTTTATTTGGCAAGCATTTATGGAGCACCCACCACATCTTAGGCATAAAGTGGGGGGCAGGGGGTGCCAGATTCTTCCTTAAGCTGCCATAACGTGCGTAACTGTGAGACCAAGTCCTGTGGTTCAGGAGGTTTCAGAAGGCGTAAGAGTGAGGAGACACCGTCCTGATTCCTTGGCCATAGTTTATGTTCTTTATTTGTAAGGATATAGATTCACTTTATAAAGCCATGCTTCCTTCATCAACATATTTAGGGAATCCCTCCCTGCGCAAGATGCTTTCGTGGAGTAGGAAGTTTCCCTCTGACCAAGGTCCTAGAGCCGTGCATTCCCATTACTTACAGCCAAGGCATGGCTACATGGAACAGACTGACAGCCGTCAGAGGGGAGGGGAGGGTGGAGACGGGATGAAAGAAGGTGAGAGATTGGCCAAAGAACGCACCTGTGTGCATAGCCCTTGGACGCAGCCAACAGTGTGGCGATGGCCAGAGGGAGGGGGTGGGCTGGGTGGAGGTGGGCAAAGGGGGGATTGGGGAGTAGCTGTAATAGTGTCAACAATAAAAATAAAGTAGAAAAAAATAAAGAAGGTGGGAGAGGCTTTGTGAGCTACTAGAAATGGAGGTGAACTGAAAGAAATGCACCAGTCCAATAGTGACACGGTGAAAATGAGCCAAAGCCTCCCCCCTCCTACCCCCCCCCCCCCAGCAGAAAGACAGCCAGGGCACAGTGTTTCACGGCGCGTTTACCGTTTCCATGAAGCGTCTTCCGCCTTCATGTTGATGCTGATTGTTGGTCTCTCGGTAAACAAAGGCACAGAAATAATGTAACTAGACCAGGTCACCCAGTGCCCGCCTTTTAACCCCTGTGCTGACATACAATGCCCTTTCTCCCTGCCACCAGCTCTTCTCCACTAATTCCTTCGTGAAAGCTTAGTCCAGATATAAAGTCTGTTAATGCTGCTTTCTTCATGATGTATTGGTATTTCTAGAACCATTCCTAAACACAGGGCTTTAGAAGTGATTAACCGTAAAATACTTATTAGGTTCTTGTAGAATATGAATAACGTAATATCTGCTGAACATAGCATTTCTTCTGGTCATTATGTGTAACACTGGTAAATTACATGAAAACCATATATCGCTGATGTTTGATTTTTGTTTAAATTCTGTGAAGCAAACCTAACGACAAGCCAGGGATCTCCATGGTTTTAATACATATGTTTATGTCAAAGCTGTGTCATTTTCACATAAATCTAGCTTCTTTTAAAACATCTCTGACCTTAGGAACGAAAGAGAGCGCTAGAGGCAGAACGGCAGGCCCGTGTAGAGGAACTGCTAATGAAGAGGAAAGAACAAGAGGCGCGGATTGAACAACAGAGGCAGGAAAAGGAGAAGGCCCGTGAGGATGCCGCCAGGGAGAGAGCGAGGTACCGGCTGCGATTCTGAGCCTGACAGATGTTTTGCAGGGGGTCCATGTCCACATCACGTCTTCAAGGCACTCGCTGTCGTGTAGATACTTAGAAATAGCCCAAGTACAGAATGTCCATGTCCAGGCTTTGTAGCATCATGTTAAAGTGAAAACCTTTTTAACATTTCTCTTGGATGGAAAACATGATATTTCAAAAATATTTTGGGTTGCAAGAAATAGAGTTGGATTCTGGCTTGCTTAATTAGCAGAGGGGTTTTTAGGAACGTGTTGGCAGCACGAGGGGTAGGAGCTTAGCGGACCGGGCTCGGAAGTGGTCGGGCGTCGAGGTCAGGCCCCAGGAGCCACAGCGTGGTCTTTGGCAGCAGCAGTCTGGCCAGCGTGTTGTCACTCTGATTACACGTGACCTTCGGCCATCCCTTCATTTTAAAATCAGTTGTTTCAGATTTAAAGGCCCAGGACAAGGCATTTAATTGGCCAAGCCTCAGTCCCTTTTGGTTGGTGTGTACCTTGTTGACATGTCATGTTTTTTTTCCTGACCTTTTAATTGTGTCAAATCTGGTGTGTGTGAAAATACACTTTTCTTTGGTGTATGTGAAAATGTATTGTCCAAGACTGATAATAAGTAACTCAAGGCTGAGTAACTTTTTGCATACTTATCAGCTACTAAGTTTTTTTTTCATGTATAATACCTATTTAAGTTTTCTGTCCACTTCTGTATTGGGATCTTTTTTATTTATTAGTAGGTACTAATTCTTTTTTTTTTTTTTGTATTTTCTCTCTTTTTTTTTTTTTTTAAATTTCTTTATTGATTAAGGTGTCACATATTTGTCCTCATCCCTCCATTCCCATCCCACCCCTCTCCCCACGCATGCCCCAATCCCCTGTTGAACTCAACCGTTGGATAGGCTTATATGCATGCATACAGGTCCTTTGGTTGATCTCTCCTCCCTCCCCCCAACCTCCCCTACCCTCCCTCTGAGGCCCGATAGTCCGATCGATGCCTCCTTGCTTCTGGTCCTGTTCTTGTTCCTCAGTCTATGTTGTTCATCATTTCCCCTAGATGAGCGAGATCATATGTCACTAGATATATACTAATAAGAACTGAATGTGAGACGAGCAATAATAGTTATGCTGACAGGCAAATGAATCAATCTGTAGCTAGCTTCCCCCTGGACCAACAGTTCTTTTGAGACCCAATTTCAATGTCCAGTAGTTCCTTGTGTGTACATGTCAGCACTGACCCCTCAGCTCTGGATGGTGGACAAATGGTGGTAATGGAGGTCCGACTCCCTCTGGTTTGGTCTCGGCCGAACCCAGGGGCACGGTGTCACCCGGACTAAGGGGCACGTGGCCTCACCCATACCCAGGGGGCGCGTGGTCTCACCCGGGCCTGGGACCCAGCCTCACCCGGATGGATCCAGGGGCGCACGGCCTCACCCGGACCCAGGATCTGGCTTCACCCGTACCCAGGGACGCTTGGCCTCTCCCAGACCCAGGGGCACGTGGCCTCACCCGGGCTTAGTTGCACAAGGCCTCACCTGGTTCCAGGGACACATGGTCTCTCCCGGACCCAGGGACGCTTGGCCTCTCCCAGACGCAGGGCCACTTGGGCTCACCCGGGCCTAGGTGCACGATGCCTCATCCGGATCCAGGGACGCATGGTCTCACCCGGACCCAGGGACGCTTAGCCTCTCCCAGACCCAGGGGCACGTGGCCTCACCCGGGCCTAGGTGCACGAGGCCTCATCCGGATCCAGGGACACATGGTCGCACCCGGACCCAGGGACGCTTGGCCTCTCCCGGACCCAGGGCCACTTGGGCTCACCCGGGCCTAGGTGTATGAGGCCTCACCCGGATCCAGGGACACATGGTCTCACCCGGACCCAGGGATGCTTGGCCTCTCCCAGACCCAGGGGCACGTGGCCTCACCCGGGCCTAGGTGCACGAGGCCTCACCCGGATCCAGGGACACATGGTCTCACCCGGACCCAGGGATGCTTGGCCTCTCCCAGACCCAGGGCCACTTGGGCTCACCCGGGCCTAGGTGCACGAGGCCTCACCCGGATCCAGGGACACATGGTCTCACCCGGACCAAGGGACGCTTGGCCTCTCCCAGACCCAGGGCCACTTGGGCTCACCCAGGCCTAGGTGCACGAGGCCTCACCCAGATCCTGGGACACATGGTCTCACCCGGACCCAGGGACGCTTGGCCTCTCCCAGACCCAGGGCCACTTGGGCTCACCTGGGCCTAGGTGCACGAGGCCTCACCCGGATCCAGGGACGCATGGTCTCACCTGGATCCAGGGACGCTTGGCCTCTCCCAGACCCAGGGCCACTTGGGCTCACCCGGGCCTAGGTGCACGAGGCCTCACCCGGATCCTGGGACACATGGTCTCACCCGGACCAAGGGACGCTTGGCCTCTCCCAGACCCAGGGGCACGTGGCCTCACCCGGGCCTAGGTGCACGAGGCCTCATCCGGCTCCAGGGACACATGGTCGCACCCGGACCCAGGGACGCTTGGCCTCTCCCAGACCCAGGGGCACGTGGCCTCACCCGGGCCTAGGTGCACGAGGCCTCATCCGGCTCCAGGGACACATGGTCGCACCCGGACCCAGGGATGCTTGGCCTCTCCCAGACCCAGGGCCACTTGGGCTCACCCGGGCCTAGGTGCACGAGGCCTCACCCGGATCCAGGGAAACATGGTCTCACCCGGACCAAGGGACGCTTGGCCTCTCCCAGACCCAGGGCCACTTGGGCTCACCCAGGCCTAGGTGCACGAGGCCTCACCCAGATCCTGGGACACATGGTCTCACCCTGACCCAGGGACGCTTGGCCTCTCCCAGACCCAGGGCCACTTGGGCTCACCTGGGCCTAGGTGCACGAGGCCTCACCTGGATCCAGGGACACATGGTCTCACCCGGATCCAGGGACGCTTGGCCTCTCCCAGACCCAGGGCCACTTGGGCTCACCCGGGCCTAGGTGCACGAGGCCTCACCCGGATCCTGGGACACATGGTCTCACCCGGACCCAGGGACGCTTGGCCTCTCCCAGACCCAGGGGCACGTGGCCTCACCCGGGCCTAGGTGCACGAGGCCTCATCCGGCTCCAGGGACACATGGTCGCACCCGGACCCAGGGACGCTTGGCCTCTCCCAGACCCAGGGCCACTTGGGCTCACCCGGGTCTAGGTGCACGCGGCCTCACCCGGATCCAGGGACACATGGTCTCACCCGGACCCAGGGACGCTTGGCCTCTCAGACCCCGGGTCACGTGACCTCACCCATGCCTAGGCGCACGAGGCCTCACCCGGATCCAGGGACACACGGTCTCACCCGGACCCAGGGACGCCTGGCCTCCCCCAGACCCAGGGGCACGTGGCCTCACCCGGGCCTAGGCGCACGAGGCCTCACCCGGATCCAGGGACACACGGTCTCACCCGGACCCAGGGACGCCTGGCCTCCCCCAGACCCAGGGGCACGCGGCCCCACCCGGGCCTAGGTGCACGAGGCCCCACCCGGATCCAGGGACACATGGTCTCACCCGGACCCAGGGACGCTTGGCCTCTCCCCGACCCAGGGCCACTTGGGCTCACCCGGGCCTAGGTGCACGAGGCCTCATCCGGATCCAGGGACGCATGGTCTCACCCGGACCCAGGGACGCTTAGCCTCTCCCAGACCCAGGGGCACGTGGCCTCACCCGGGCCTAGGTGCACGAGGCCTCATCCGGATCCAGGGACACATGGTCGCACCCGGACCCAGGGACGCTTGGCCTCTCCCGGACCCAGGGCCACTTGGGCTCACCCGGGCCTAGGTGTATGAGGCCTCACCCGGATCCAGGGACACATGGTCTCACCCGGACCCAGGGACGCTTGGCCTCTCCCAGACCCAGGGCCACTTGGGCTCACCCGGGCCTAGGTGCACGAGGCCTCATCCGGATCCAGGGACGCATGGTCTCACCCGGACCCAGGGATGCTTGGCCTCTCCCAGACCCAGGGGCACGTGGCCTCACCCGGGCCTAGGTGCACGAGGCCTCACCCGGATCCAGGGACACATGGTCTCACCCGGACCCAGGGATGCTTGGCCTCTCCCAGACCCAGGGCCACTTGGGCTCACCCGGGCCTAGGTGCACGAGGCCTCACCCGGATCCAGGGACACATGGTCTCACCCGGACCAAGGGACGCTTGGCCTCTCCCAGACCCAGGGCCACTTGGGCTCACCCAGGCCTAGGTGCACGAGGCCTCACCCAGATCCTGGGACACATGGTCTCACCCGGACCCAGGGACGCTTGGCCTCTCCCAGACCCAGGGCCACTTGGGCTCACCTGGGCCTAGGTGCACGAGGCCTCACCCGGATCCAGGGACACATGGTCTCACCCGGATCCAGGGACGCTTGGCCTCTCCCAGACCCAGGGCCACTTGGGCTCACCCGGGCCTAGGTGCACGAGGCCTCACCCGGATCCTGGGACACATGGTCTCACCCGGACCCAGGGACGCTTGGCCTCTCCCAGACCCAGGGGCACGTGGCCTCACCCGGGCCTAGGTGCACGAGGCCTCATCCGGCTCCAGGGACACATGGTCGCACCCGGACCCAGGGACGCTTGGCCTCTCCCAGACCCAGGGGCACGTGGCCTCACCCGGGCCTAGGTGCACGAGGCCTCATCCGGCTCCAGGGACACATGGTCGCACCCGGACCCAGGGATGCTTGGCCTCTCCCAGACCCAGGGCCACTTGGGCTCACCCGGGCCTAGGTGCACGAGGCCTCACCCGGATCCAGGGAAACATGGTCTCACCCGGACCAAGGGACGCTTGGCCTCTCCCAGACCCAGGGCCACTTGGGCTCACCCAGGCCTAGGTGCACAAGGCCTCACCCAGATCCTGGGACACATGGTCTCACCCTGACCCAGGGACGCTTGGCCTCTCCCAGACCCAGGGCCACGTGGGCTCACCTGGGCCTAGGTGCACGAGGCCTCACCTGGATCCAGGGACACATGGTCTCACCCGGATCCAGGGACGCTTGGCCTCTCCCAGACCCAGGGCCACTTGGGCTCACCCGGGCCTAGGTGCACGAGGCCTCACCCGGATCCTGGGACACATGGACTCACCCGGACCCAGGGACGCTTGGCCTCTCCCAGACCCAGGGGCACGTGGCCTCACCCGGGCCTAGGTGCACGAGGCCTCATCCGGCTCCAGGGACACATGGTCGCACCCGGACCCAGGGACGCTTGGCCTCTCCCAGACCCAGGGCCACTTGGGCTCACCCGGGTCTAGGTGCACGCGGCCTCACCCGGATCCAGGGACACATGGTCTCACCCGGACCCAGGGACGCTTGGCCTCTCAGACCCCGGGGCACGTGACCTCACCCATGCCTAGGCGCACGAGGCCTCACCCGGATCCAGGGACACACGGTCTCACCCGGACCCAGGGACGCCTGGCCTCCCCCAGACCCAGGGGCACGTGGCCTCACCCGGGCCTAGGCGCACGAGGCCTCACCCGGATCCAGGGACACACGGTCTCACCCGGACCCAGGGACGCCTGGCCTCCCCCAGACCCAGGGGCACGCGGCCCCACCCGGGCCTAGGTGCACGAGGCCCCACCCGGATCCAGGGACACATGGTCTCGCCCGGACCTAGGGGTGCGTGGCCTCTCTCAGACCCAGCGGCATGTGGCCTCACCTGGACCTAGGTGCACGAAGCCACCCGGACCCAGGGGCGCGTTACCTCTCTCAGACCCCTGGTCGCGTGGTCTCAACCGGATCCAGGGGCTCACGGCCTCACCGTACTCGGGACCCAGCCTTACCCGGATCCAGGGGCCCACGGCCTCACCCGGACCCAGGGTTCAGATTCGCCCGGACCCAGGGGCACATGGCCTCACCCGAACCCGGAATCCAGCTTCACCTGGACCCAGGGGCGCGTGGCCTCACCCAAACCCAGGGGCGTGAGGCCTCACCTAGACCCAGAGGCGTGTGACCACATCTGAGCCCAGAGGCTCGCAGGCTCACCTGGACTCGGGTCTCAGCGGGGTTTCGTCTTCTTGATCCCAATTCCTGTTGGTCAATTCCCTCTCAGCAATTCCTTCGGTCATTTTCTCAGAGCTCCAGGGCGGCTGCCGCAGAACTCGTTGGGCGGCGGGCTCGGCAAGGCTCCGGTGTGCCCGGTGCCCGGCGGTGGACTGGTCCGGTGTCGCTGCGTCGGCCCTTGGGTCTGCAACGGTGGCCAGTCGCTGAGCGTGCGCACCTGGCCACTTCGGGGCATTGAGATTCTTGAAGGACTCAGAGGTCAGCAAGCACGGAATCTCCCACCCCATGTCTCCCAGGGGCTCGTCTGTCCGTGCTCGGCAGCGAGTGGAGCCGTCCCCTCAGCCGGAGACCGCCGGGGGAACTGCGCCCAGCACGTTCCAGGCCACCATTGTGTCGCCTGAGCCATAGTTCTTAAAGTGTGGACTTTGGGTCACCGGCATCAGCATCATCCTGCGTACCCCTCTCTTTTATTCTAGTTGTAGAGCATCTGCTCAGCCAGCCCCCCGGTCTTTCTGGCTGGTGTCTGCTCTGCTCTCCCGTCGTAGTCTCAATATTGTTGTGGTAGGCAACGATCAGGCTGCCGCCCTATGTCTCCATCTTGGTCCTCCTTTGTACAGTTAAGTCTTGATTGTTGTTGGTGTCACTGGGAGGAATTGTCCTCCAGGCCAATTGGCCGTGAGGACCCTCTTTGTCTATATAGGAAGAGTTGCTGTGCAGGAGACATGTTTGTGGGCCGGGTCTTGATGCAGCAATGCCTTGGCGCTCACTGAGTCTGCCTCTAGAATGCCTCCCTTATGCAAGTGATTGAAATCTGGTGTCATCTCCCACCAACCCCTAGATGCCCTCGTTTCTGGGTCTCCAATGTAGTGTGGGTCAGCCACTACCTGAGGCACTCAGCAGGAAAAAGCTTCTGCTCAGCTTGGCTGGGGCGGAGCTACAGGGTGGAGCCTACAACCTTGGCTTCCTGTCAGCCCCGCCCTATGAGGCTCCTGTGTCTGTGTCCCTCTGTATTCCTTGCAAACACCTCTGAGAGAAACGCGCCCTGGAGTTTCGCCCACTGCCAAACAGCCCAGTCCCTCCCCTAATGAATCTGGACTCCCAGATTCTCGCCTGGAACTGGGTTTCAGTGTAGTTGGAACTGGGTCTCAGCGCAGTCTGGCGTCCCTGTCTCCTTCCTAGCAGGGCCACCCAGTGGCGCAGGCAAAAGTCCGTCCTCTGCGCACCTTCCAGTGCGCGCGTCTGGAGCCGCCGCTTCTCTGTGCCTCCGCCACCACAGCCCAAATTCATTCCCCCAGCGTGCGCCTGGCTTCCCAATGTTTCGCCCGGAACTGGGGTTCAGTGCAGTCGGAACTGGGGTTCAGCACGGTCCTGAGCTTATGTCTCCTTCCCGCTAGGGCAGTTCAGTGGCGCAGGCAACAGTCCGTCCTTTGCGCCCCTTCCCGTGCGCGCCTCTGGAGCTCTGCCTTCCCCCGCTCCTCTGTGCCTGCGCCCCACAGCCCAGATTCATTCCCCCAGCCTGCGCCTGGCTTCCCACAGCCCAGATTCATTCCCCCAGCCTTCGCCCGGAACTGGCGCTCAGTGCAGTCGGAGCCGGCGCTTAGCGCACTCCGGAGCCTTTATCTCCTTCCTGCCAGTGAACGCCGGCCAGGCCATCAGCCGCCCCTTCCTCTCCGGCTCCATCCTCCCCGCAGGCGCGCGTGCTCGTGTCTCCGCCAGTTTCTCCATACCTCAGGCTTTTACGGCTCCCCCGATTGTCCCCGTGGCCTTCTCCTTCCCCCCAGCTGTGGGCATTTCAGTCCGCCAGCTCTCCTGTGGTTCTGGACGATGTCCGTTCTGACCTCTAGTTGTGCCTTTGAAATTGTTGTGCCCGGCTGCAGGTTAGGTGTTTCACCTATGCCGCCATCTTGGTTTCTCGTCGGTACTAATTCTTTATCAGCTCACATACTGCAAATAAATTCGCTAGGTTGGTCTTGCCTTTTCACTCTTTTTATGATGTCTTGATTAGCACAACCCTTGATTGCAGTGTAGTAAAACTGAACAAACTGTGATTTGTGCTTTCTGATCTGGTTTATGAAATCCTTTTTTATCCTGAGTCATAAAATATTCTTCAAAATGTCATGGTTTTTTTATAATAGTAAAGTGTTTATCTACAGAGTTGATTTTATTGGATGGTTTGAGATAGAAATACAATTTTTTTTCATGTGAATACCCTATTGTTCTAACATATTATTGAAAAATCCAAATTTTCCTGCTGATCTAGAGAGCTTTCTGACATAAATCCCGTTTCCCTGAATGCATAGTCTGTGTGTGGGCTCTGTCCTCTGGTCTGTGGTTACTTCTTTATCCTCTGACGTAATTATCAAGCTTTGCAATAGTGTTTGGTGTCTAATGCTGTTAGCACTGTCGTGGCCCTTTCACATTTCTATGGGACTGTGATTGTCTAGCTTGGTTCTCTTCATGACGTGGGAAGTGTTTGGCCGTTATTTCTCCAGGTATTTATTTGCTCCTCTGAGTTTGTAGTAGTTTCTCAGATTTCCCATGGTTTCGATGACCCTGCCAGTTTTGAGAGAGGTCAGGTATTTTATGGACGGTTGCTCAGTTGGGATTTAATTCATGTGTTTCTGATGGTTAGAGTAGGCTTATGGCTTCTGACAGGAGGACCACGGGGCTAAATGCAAATTTCTATTCTTAACATGTCAGAGGTTCATGCTGTCCACTGGCCTTGCCTCGGAGTTTGTAACCTGGGTCACCTGGTGAGGAGAGGGTCAGGTTTCCTCCTTGTGTCGTGACTTTATTTTTTATTTTTTTTTAAATATATTTTATTGATTTTTTACAGAGAGGAAGGGAGAGGGATAGAGAGTTAGAAACATCGATGAGAGAGAAACATCGATTCAGCTGCCTCTTGCACACTCCCTACTAGGGGATGTGCCCGCAACCAAGGTACATGCCCTTGACCGGAATCGAACCCGGGACCCTTCAGTCCACAGGCCGACGCTCTATCCACTGAGCCACACCAGTCAGGGCTTTGTGTCGTGACTTTAAAAGTCTCCCTCTGCTGTCCTCCCTGGGAGCAGCCACTAAGCAGAGCCCACACCTCGTTGGGAGAAGAATCGCTGCGTAGCTTATTTGCAGTAAGGACATTTGTCTGTCCTCTCCCATTCATTCATTCATTCATTCATTCATGTGTCAGTGTGGACTTTTCTATATCTTTTTTGTGCTTCCTGTTATAGACCAGTCTTATGTTATTCATTTTCTTGCTCACTTGTTCCACGTTGGACGCTGGGAGCTCTTTCATTTGGCCCCCGTGTCCCCTTGACGAACGTCCGCGGTTTCCTGGCACCGCGTCACTTTCCGACGGGGCCCGGCGCTCCAGACGCTTCGTGTTCTCCGCGCGCCACCCCTAGAATCAGCCTCTGTTCAAGGATCCTCGTTCCTCTGGTTGGAATGCGGTTCTAAACTGTTTCTTTTCTCTGTTGAGAGTCCCTGTTTGTTAAGCCATTGTCATAATATTTTTCTTTATTTTGGCATCCTTTTAATTATCTGAACATGTTTATAATAGCTGTTCGCATTCTTTGTCAGCTAACTCCAACATATGACTTCATTCAGAGAGTTTCGATTGACTGCTTTCCCCCAAGCATTGGTTTGGGATTGTTTCCTCCTCTTCTCTGTGTGAGTTCATGCCTTTTCTATTCTTTTGTTGTGGTTTTACTGGCATACTTACGTGACAGTCCTAGAGCTAATATTTAAACCCCTGCCTGGGTCCAGAAACCTGTTTCATAGCTAATAATCTTTACTGCTTTCCTAGCACTTAATGAACAATATGTCTGGGACTTAACAGGCGCTTAGAAAAATAATTTAAAAATAATAATAACCCTTTAGAACAGCGGTCGCCAACCAGTGGTCCGTGAGGGCCAAAGGATGGTGACCGCTGGTTTAGACTATAGAAGCCTGTGACCCTAATCGTATTGTTTAACCATGCGGTCTGTTTCTCCACTGGGTTCGCACAGGGACAGGGAGGAACGACTGGCCGCTCTCACGGCTGCCCAGCAGGAGGCCATGGAGGAGCTGCAGAAAAAAATACAGCTCAAGGTGGGATTTTACGTGTCTTATTGTGACATCTTCGAGCTGTCGTGGAGCATGAGATTAAATTTGTACTTGTTGAATTAATTGTATAGAAAATTGAATTAATTTGTATTCCTAACCTTTTGATAATGAGACATATGATTTGGCTACCATCATATTGGCTAGTTCAACTATCTGAAAACTGAATTTATTTTAGTAAGCAATTGAGGGAAAAAAAAAACACCACATTTTAAATTTCTTGTTTTTACTGAGCAGTGATCATTATAAACTAGAGGCCTGGTGCACAAAATCGTGCACAGGTGCAGGGCCTATGGGGAGGGGGTGATCTGACCTGGGGCGGGGCTGGCCAGGGGGAGGGGCTGTGGGTGGTTGGCAGGTCAGCCCCACCCTCTGGTTGAACTCCTGGTCGAGGGGACAATTTGTATATTGGCCTTTTATTATATAGGATAGGGTAGTTTCACTTGGTTTTAGTGCTGAGGAATTGCATGTTTGTAGTTTGGAGATACGATAAACTTACATTTTCTAGAAAATCTTCACCACCAGTACTGCAGCTTCTGGCAGTGTGACTGCTTCGCATCTGCCACAGCTATTTACATGTTGGCTCCTCACAGAGATCGTAAATTCTGTACGTAGGACACCACACTTGGCCATTTGTGTCGTCCTAGAACTTGGTCATTCGTTTACATTTAATGCAGCAAGTATTTACTGAGCCTTGTGGTGGGCATGGGAATAGAGATGAGTAAGACAGGACCATAAATTTCAGGAAACTCATACTCTAATGTGAGCTTCAAATGCCGAGCACACAGTTCCCATGTGGACGAAGGTTACACAGAGTGCTGCTGAAGTGAGGGGGGTACTCAGTCCCACACGAAGGGTGAGGGAAGTAACCCTAGAAAGTAATTCCTGAGCTGAGCCTTAGAAGGAAGATGAGTTACACGTATGGAGAATGGGTGGTTAGGGGGGATGCCGTTTGAGCCACATGGCACGGTGTGAGGGCGTCAGGAGCTGCAGTCGTGTCGTTTGGCTTGTTCGTTTTGTTCGGGGACGTCCCTGGGGGGCGGAGCAGCTAGCAGCGCAGTCGGTGTGGACAGAGGGCTTTCCCTGTGGTCAGCATTCCCCTCGGTGTGCCCCGGGGAGTGCTCTCGGGGGGGCTGTGCGTAAGGAGCGTGTAAACGTTGCCTATTGAGTCATCGCTCACGGACAGGGACATACTGCAGGCTGCATAAAGTCACATGGTAAAAACCTCTTTAGCTTTCACTTCCTGTTTTCCAAATTTATTTGACCATGGAACCTCTTCCCCAAAGCACTTACTGATATCCCGTTAGCTCCATGGAGCACACTGAGAAAATTTAACTGTACATGCAGGAGATATTAAAGGTCTTTTTTTTTTTTAATATACATATTTTATTGATTTTTTTACAGAGAGGAAGGGAGAGGGATAGAGAGTTAGAAACATCGATGAGAGAGAAACATCGATCAGCTGCCTCCTGCATGCCCCCTACTGGGTATGTGCCCGCTGGTTGACCAGAATCGAACCTGGGACCCTTGAGTCCGCAGGCCGACGCTCTATCCACTGAGCCACACCGGTTTCGGCGATATTAAAGGTCTTTATGTAAATTCATGTCCTCAGTGGAAGTTAACATTGAATTATGACATTCCGCTATTATCTTAGAAGGTTTGATAGAAATTTTTTTCAGTTATCAGTTTAACTTGAGTAACTTTTTACATTCCCGCACTCTGACATCCTCTGCAGCATGACGAGAGCATTAGAAGGCACATGGAGCAGATTGAACAGAGGAAAGAAAAGGCTGCTGAGCTGAGCAGTGGACGCCACGCCAATACGGACTATGCTCCCAAACTGACCCCGTACGAGAGGAAGAAGCAGTGCTCTCTGTGCAGTGTCCTGGTGGGTTGTCATTATCAATCTTGTGAAGACACAACTCCTTACTAGAGTTTAAAGGATGAAAAGGTACTCGCCCTGGTTTTTAAAACTCGCACAAAGGCATCTGCTGAATACCATGAATTTCTTTCCTGGTGTTTACACCAAGCGAGTCACACAAAGTGGGTGAGCACTTGGGAGCAGGAGTGCCGAGTGCCGAGCACGCCGGAGTGGACGTGGGCCTGCGTAGGTGCCGGGGCACTGAGCTTGGGTGTTGGTACCAGAAGAAGAAAAGGGATGTCTTCGGGGCTGAAACTTGAACTTGGATACCCAGAGGAGGGGATGCCCCGTCGAAGGTGGCTGTGACGGGGTGCCTTTTTGACCAGAGGAGTCCCAGGAGTTCTAAAGAAAACATGTTAAGCCTCGTGTGTAAATGCTCGTGTGATCTCCAGTCGCGTGTAGTCCACTGGGCTGACTGTGTCACATTAAAATTAGACGTAAGTCTAGGTTGCTTACATTGCCGTGGTTTTGTGCTTTCAGATCTCGTCGGAGGTGTATCTGTTCAGCCACATCAAAGGAAGGAAGCACCAGCAAGCCGTGCGAGAGAGCAGCAGCATCCAAGGGCGAGAGCTCTCCGACGAGGAAGTGGTGAGCTCCGCTTTTCACTGCACACCTTTACCCCGAGAAGCCATGTTCCGTGTCGTTCTGTGATTATTTAAAGCTATAGGAACACTTAATAGCTACTGTAATAGCATACAACTGTGTTATTTTAGTGTCCATATTAACATAAAAATAAGAATTTAATACTGTTTTTAATATAATGTTAGTATAAAATTGTAGTATTTTTATATTTTAACTAGAGGCCCAATGCACAAAATTTGTGCAAGGGGCTTGGCCCTCGCAGCCCCGACTGCCTCGGCCCACACAGCCCCGGCTTCGCCCGGAAGGTTGTCCAGACTATCATTCAGCTGTTCGACCGTTCATTGATTTGCATATTATACTTTTATTATTATAGGTAATATAAGAAATGAATTATTAGTGATGCTCTACATTTCTTGGAAAACAGTTGACAATAAAAATTTCAGCCCTAGTGGGTTTGGCTTAGCCTTAGAGGATAGAGCATCGGCCTGAGGACTGAAGGGTCTCGGGTTTGATTCCAGTCAAGGGCACATGCCTGGGTTGTGGGCTCGATCCCCAGTGGGGAGCGTGCAGGAGGCAGCCAATCAGTGATTCTCTCTCATCATTGATGTTTCTATCTCTCTCTCCTTCTCCCTTCCTCTCTCAAATAAAAATTTTTTTTCATATAAAACTATGTGAGATTTATATGATAGTATATATAATAATATCCTAATTAAATGATAGTACACGATTTAGAAAATTTTGGAAATGCATTATTTATATACCTATAATTATTATTTACCTGGAATTTAGATTTATGTATAATTATTATTTACCTGGAATTTAGATTTATGTAAGCATTTTAATAAATATTTTCTTCCTACTGTTACTGAGACATGGATGGCATTGCTAATCTATGAATTTCTTACTATTTTTTGGTATAACAAATTCCCAAAGATGAAAAATTCATATTTGTCTTGCATCTCTTAACGTTATTGTGGTCCTTTGAGGGCCATAATGGATGTAGATGCACATGTTTGTTTAACCCTTTTTTTGAAGCATAAGCATGTATTAGAGTACTCAGAACTCAAATGGGTAGGTTAATGAATGTTTATATTTGTCCCACTCATACCAAGTTTTAGGTAATTTCGTGCACCCCAGAAAGTGTCCTCATGTCCTGTCCTAATCACACCCCCAAAAGGCAACTAACTAGTCTGTGAGTACTAGCAGCACCAGTTCGTCTTGCCGGCCTTGGTGTGACAGGTGGTAACATAGAGGATGTGACAGGTGGTATCATAGAGGATGTGACAGGTGGTATCATAGAGGATGTGACAGGTGGTAACATAGAGGATGTGACAGGTGGTAACATAGAGGATGTGACAGGTGGTATCATAGAGGATGTGACAGGTGGTATCATAGAGGATGTGACAGGTGGTATCATAGAGGATGTGACAGGTGGTATCATAGAGGATGTGACAGGTGGTATCATAGAGGATGTGACAGGTGGTATCATAGAGGATGTGACAGGTGGTATCATAGAGGATGTGACAGGTGGTAACATAGAGGATGTGACAGGTGGTATCATAGAGGATGTGACAGGTGGTATCATAGAGGATGTGACAGGTGGTAACATAGAGGATGTGACAGGTGGTAACATAGAGGATGTGACAGGTGGTAACATAGAGGATGTGACAGGTGGTATCATAGAGGATGTGACAGGTGGTATCATAGAGGATGTGACAGGTGGTAACATAGAGGATGTGACAGGTGGTATCATAGAGGATGTGACAGGTGGTATCATAGAGGATGTGACAGGTGGTATCATAGAGGATGTGACAGGTGGTATCATAGAGGATGTCCTTTTTGTGTCTGGCTTCTTGCACTCAAGCTGAAGTCTTTGATGTGGTCCCTAAGTTTATGTGACGTCACATACAGTTCACTCTTTTTCTTCGCTTTCTGTCAGTGCCTCCACGCAAAGACCATGAGAAACAAAGGTACAGTTGAATAAAACTGGGTTTATTGATTTGTTAAAAGGGGGAAATGCCATGGGGTGTTGTGGGGCTTCTCAGTAAGGTGCTAGGAAGGACTGACAGGATTGGGGCTGTGCCGGTGATTGGGGCAGGAGGGGATGGTTCGGGGACTCAGGGCTCGCCCTGAATGGGATGAGGCCAGGAGGCAGGGACTTCTGCGATTGGTCCTTAGTGAACTGGGAGACGGAATGGAGCTGCTGTTTTCTCTTGAGTACCTGGGGATGACCAGTTTTGGAGGGAAAACTCAGTTGTCTGGGCTCACTTCTGTCTGACTTTTGCCCCTCAAGCTCCAACCACTTGGACCCGCCCCGCCATGTCCTGTCTCCTCAGCTCAGTAAGATGCTGCTGCCGGCTGCGCCGGCGCCCCAGGCCGAAGCTGGCACGAGCCCTCAGGAAAGGTGGAGAACGCATGTGGAGCTCACCCGTGTGCTGCCTCCCTCGTTTAGGCGTCAGATCTCTCAGGCCTTGCTGTGTTGGCTGTCTTTTAATGCCCTCAAATAGGTGTTTTGTATATTTTGTGCGGCTTTTGGAGTTGAAAGATTAATCTAGTATAAGGAAGTCCTGTATAAGCTCCATTCACGGTACGTGCCCTGAAAGGTGCGCCATTTTTACCTTTTATGCCGTATCTTACTGTACCTTTTCTATGTTTAGATACACAAACACTTGCTATTGTGCTGCAGTTGCCTCGCGTGTTCGGTGCAGTCACGTGTGCACAGCCTGCAGCCGCGGAGCAGGAGGCCGTGGGACGCAGCCGGTGGCGTGGCAGGCTGCATCCCTAGGTGTGAGTGAGTTTCGCACAGCAGTGAGGCGGCTACCTGCATTTCTCAGAGCATGGCACCGTCATTAAGCCATTCTTTGACTGTAGTTATTGTTAGTTAGAGCCCCTTCTTCACGAGCACAAGTGTGCAATATAGCACGTGAGCTATCTGATGTAGGAAGGCAGTTTTATATTCCTCACGTGGAAGTTCCATTTTTAATCAGTGAAGGTATCTATAGTAAACATACTTGTTCTACTTAAAGTTATTACTTGTCATCTGTGATGTCTTTATATTATGTACATCTGGTCTGTGACCCTGCTTTGACACACAAGATTTTATTTATACCACCTCTGACCTAATAAAATTGTACCTTTGACCTTATGCATTTGACATATCAGATAACTTACTCTTGCTCTTTGACACATTTTGTTTTAAGCCTGTTAAACATAATGGGCAGCTGCCCAGCAAGGAAGGGTTAGTGTTTTGTGTTTTTATTTTCATTTGATCAGGAAATGTTTTGTTTCTTGAGCCTTCACAAAAAAAGGTTTGATGTTTTTCTCTTTCATCATCTTAGAATCCAAATGATAGAAGTCTGTGATTCTTAAAGGTCAAAACAAATGGGTGCTAGTTTAAATACATTCCTACATTTACTCCTTTTTCGTGCAGTGCTAGAGAAATGATGAAATTTATTTTAATTAAAACTCAGATTTCTTTGTAGTTTGGATTTAGTTCATCTAAAGAAGCTGATAATGCTTTTTGTGGAAGTTGTGTGAAGTACATTTAATTCTATATAGAGAATAAAGTAAAGAAGTTTTTGAGTGCTTTTTAAATTTGAATTTATGTATTTCTGTTTGTTGAGACTCCTTAGCTTTAAAAGCATGTAAACTATACAAGTTCTGTTTGTTAGCCTGTGAACATAAAGATAGAGAAAATAACAACTTATTTTATTCATGGAAAGGAGTTTCCTGAAGGATCTTAAATTATAACTTATTGGATGTTTACAACTAAGGGTGGTTTTACAAATCCCAAATTAGTATACAACTTTGAAAAATTATGCTAATTAGGTGATTGAAGAAAAAAAGTAATTCTAAATTCGTAAAACCACAAAGACATCCCGGTATTCAGTGAAATAGTAAGTTGATCTCTTTGGCCAAAGCGTGTCCAGCATTGAAGTGGAAGAGGTAATAGATGGCTCCAGAGTTGATGGCAGTCTGGGATGTAATAGATAATTCCTAAGAGATGCTTTCCTTTTTTAAAAAATACATATTTTATTGATTTATTTTTTAGTATATTTTTTTTGATTTCAGAGAGTAGAGAGAGGGAGAAAGAGAGAGAAACATCAGTGATGAGAGAATGATAGGTCAGCTTGCCTCCTGCACGCCCCCTTCCGGGAATGGAGCCCGCAGTCTTTCCGTGTGCTAGATGATGCCCAGCCGAACCACCTGGCCAGGGCTACCGTGTCTTTCTTTCTTTCTTTCTTTCTTTCATCTCCAAATTTCTTGGGCTGAAAAGAGATGGAATTTACTTTAACCTCCTCTTCCTCTTTATTCTGACCAAGTAACTGCCATAAGGTTGGAAAAGGGAACTTTCCTTATACCCTGGAGTAAATGCTGTAATTAGAACCTTCCAGACTTGATTACTTACATGCTAGAGGACAGGATAATGGTAGTTCAGTTGGTTGGAGTGTCTTCCCAGTGCGCCAGGGCTGTGGGTCCGATCTCTGGTCAGGGCACACACAAGAAGCAATCAATCAATGCATCAGTGGGTGGAACAACGGATAGATATCTCTCCATCTCTCTCAAAAGCAATACGTAAACATTTTAAATCTCAGAATATTAGCTTGGTTTATATACCTGTTGTCTTGCTGCATATATCTGTTTTGCATATCTAAAGTTGATTGACTGTTATAGATAGCATTTTCTTGTATTTATCAGAACAATTCTAATCACCTGTCTGTCTACCTGAGCTGAGTGGGGCAAAATGCTAATAAGAAAGGTAAGATAGCCCTAGCTGGTGTGGCTCAGTGGATAGAGCGTCAGCCTGCAGACTGAAGGGTCCCAGGTTCAATTCTGGTCAAGGGCACGTGCTTAGGTTGCAGGCTTGATCCCCAGTAGGTGACGTGCAGGAGGCAGCCAATCAATGATTCTCTCTCATCATTGATGTTTCTCTCTCTCTTTCCCTTTCCCTTCCTCTCTGAAATCAATAAAGATATATTTTTTAAAAAAAGAAAGGTAAGATAGATCATTTGCAATTTTAATTAATTTACAAGGGTTTATAAATGGCTTTTATCAAGGTAAGTAAGTTCCCTTCGATCCCTAGTTTTAGAAGATCTTAAAAATAATAAACAGGTATTGGATTTTTTCTGTATCTTATGAAAAGGTTGATTTATCCCTTAATTTTTTAATGTGATGCATTACATTCATGGCTTTTCTGATAAACTTATTTTGGTCTTGATTTTAAAACAGTTGCATTTGTTAGGCAAATACTTAGGATTTTCCTAATTTTTCTTTCTCTTAATATTATATTATTTCATAATATAAACTGACTAGTTTTTCCTATTTTTTAAAGAATTTCTGGGTAGCATAAAATAGAAATAATTTCTCTGAAGGGTTTGTTTAATCTGTCTATAAAATTGTAATTTCCTGGTATGTGCTTTTTGGGGAAATTGTCTTTCTGACTTTTATTTGTAGTAAAATACATATAACTTGAAATTTCTCATTTAAACCATTTTCAAGTGTACCGTTCAGTGGCATTAAGTAAATTCACCTGGTGATGCTGCCATCATCCATATCCATCCACAGAAATCTTTTCCTCACAAAACGGGACCTCAGTACCCTTTGAACAATAATTCCCATTGTCCCTCCCCCCAGAGCCTGGCCGTCACTACTCGACTTCCTGTCTCTGGATTTGACTACTCGGAACACCTCAATAAGTCGAATCATTCATTATTTCTTGCTTTGTGAATGGCTTATCTCACTCGTCATAATGTTCAACCATGTTGGAGCACATGTTAGATGTTTTTAAAGGGCTGAGTAATATTTCGGTGCCTGAATATTCCAATACCTTATTTTGTTTATCCATTCATTTGTTGAACACTTGGGTTGTTTCCACTTTTTGGCGATTGCTATTGCAAATAATGCTGCTGTGGACACGAATGTTCAAATATCCGTTTGCGTGCTTATTTTCAAGTATTGGGGCATATACTCAGGAGTAGATTTCTGGATCATATGGTCATTCTGTTTTAATTTATGAGGAGCATGACATGGTTTCCCACAGCAGCTGCACCTTCGTACTTTGCATAGCCGTGCACAAGGGTCCACGTTGCCCCACTTCTTGCCAACAGTGTTATTTTATGTTTGTTTGATAGTAGCCATCCTTCTGGGTCGGTCACATTTTAAATTAGTAATTAATCTCTTTGAATGTATTTCAATTTTCTGATTTATTACATCTGTTTTGGTAAATTTTCTAGGAAATTATCTTTTCTTTTATTTTTTTTATTATTTTATTTTTTTATATATTTTATTGATTTTTTACAGAGAGGAAGGGAGAGGAATAGAGAGTTAGAAACATCGATCAGCTGCCTCCTGCACACCCCCCCACTGGGGATGTGCCCGCAACCAAGGTATGTGCCCTTGACCGGAATCAAACCTGGGACCTTTCAGTCCGCAGGCCCATGCTCTATCGACTTAGCTAAACCGGTTTCGGCTCTTCTTATGTTTTCAAAAGTCTTACCACAAATATTTTTCATAGTATTATTTGTGATTTTTAATGACCTCTCTTTTTTTATTTTTAAACATTTTTTTAAATTTGTGCCTTTATTTTTTTGTGATCATTCTTGCAAGATGTTTGTTAGTATTTCAAAAGATTTTGAGTTTTGGTTTTGTCAATCCTGTCTATTGCTTTTCCATTTTCTATTTCATTGATGTCATTTCTTGTTTTTAATATTTCCTTTTTACTTATTTCTTGGAGATTATTTTGCCATTCTTTTAGGCAAATGCTTGCCTCATTAATTTTCAGCCTTTTTTCTAATGTTAAGTGCATAAAGATATTCATTTCTAAGGTCTTCTTTCATGCAAAGTATTTTCATTATTATTCATTATGTATTTTTTATTTCCCTTATAATTTTTTTCTTTGACCCATTAGTTGTTTAGAAGGTTGATTTGAAATTTCCAAACATAGAAGTTTTATCTGTTGATTTCTATCTTAATTGCAATAAGAGCAAGAGAATATAGTCTGAAATTCTTTGAAATCTGTCTTAGTATAGCACATGATCAGTTTTTTAAATGTTCTATATGCTTGAAGAGAACATATATTTTCCAGTTATCATATCAGGCATATTAATTATGATTATAATATTCTGTATCCATAGTGATTTTTGTCTGTTTATTCTTACAGTTACTGATGGAGGGTATTAAAATATCCCATTTGTTTCTTCTTATTTTGTCCATTCCTGCTTATTTATTTTGAGGTTATGTTATTAAGAGCATACAAGTTTAAAACTGTGCTGCCCTAGCCAGTCTGGGTGAGTGGTTAGAGTCTCAGCCGTGGACTGAAGGGTCACTGATCCGATTCTGGTCAAGGGCATGTACCTTGGTCAGGCTAGATTCCCAGTTGGGGCACGTGCAGGGGACAACCACTGATGTGTCTCTCTCTGTCTCTCTTTCCCTTCCACTCTTTAAAAATCAGTGGAAAAAGTATTCCTAGGTGAGAATTAACAAAAAATATATAAAATAAAATTCTGTATCTTCTGCCCTGGCTAGTGTTGCTAAGTAATTAGAGCGCTAGCCGGGTCACCAGAGGGTCTCAGATTCGATGCCCCATCAAGGGCACAGGTTCAATCCCTGGCCCGGATAAGATCATGTGCAGAAGGCAACTGATGGATGTGTCTCTCTCACATCAGTGTCTCTTTCGTCTCCCTTCTTCCCTCCCTCTCTCTCTCTCTCTTGCTCTCTCGCTCGCGCGCTCTCTCTCTCACCTCCTCCCTCCCTCTCTTCCACTCCCTCTAAAAATCAGTGGGGAAAAAATATCATCTTGTGAGTATTAACCAAAAAAGAAAGATAAAATTGTGTGTCTTCCTAGTGAATTCAGCCTTTTGCTATGTGGAATGACTCTTTTTAGCATGAGTAATGTTATAAATCAATAGTTTTCCTTTTTTCTGCTGTTGCTTTTTTTGTTTTTAACATAAAATTCATAATAGATTCACCCAAAACAAATTGGGGTATTTTTTCTGACTGAAACATTTTCTTACATGAAGTCTGTTTGGTTTGACAGCAGTATAGATACAAGTATCCCGCTTTTTACAAGTTCCCCTGTGCCACCTTGCTTTTACAAAAGGCCTACTTTTAAGTATTTTGGTGAAATTCATTATAAATACCTAAGAGCACTAGATGTATATATCCTATATAATAATAGACAAATATGCAAATTGACCATACCTCCAACACACCCACAAGCCACGCCCACAAGCCACGCCCACCATCCAATCAGAGCGAGCATGCAAATTAACCCAAACCAAGATGGCTACAGCCACAGAGAGCAAGGTTTCCTAGGTAACAGAGGAAGCCAAGCTTTCTGCCAGCCGTTGCAGGCCTAAGCCTCCACTCAAGCTACAAAGTTTCAATTATAGAAGGTAAACAAATTCAAACAAATGGCGGCAGAATGGAGCTTGAGAGAGCAGGCCAGGGTTGCCGCTGGCAACAGGGGAAGCAAAGCTTTCCACACACCCTGGCCGGGCCCAGGCCTCCGCTTAAGGCAACAAAGTTTCGATTATAACCCCAACACAAATGGCTTCGGGCCTCAGAGGGAGCCCCAGGCTTGGCTCTGCTCCAGGCTACAAAGTTTCAATTGTAGAAGGAAAATAAATTCCAGATACCAGGGCCTCCGCTTGCATTGCCAGGGGGCGTGGCCGGCCTGCAAACCACCACAGGCCCCTTGCTCAGGCCGCCCCACGCCCCAAGGGTACCCCACCCTGATCAGGGACACCCTTCAGGGCAAACCAGCTGGCCCCCACCCCTGTACCAGGCCTCTATCATATCTAATAAAAGAGTACTATGCAGATTGATCATCACTGCAACACACAATATAGCTGCCCCCATGTAGTCAAAGATCCTGCCCCCATGTGGACACAGGATCGACACCACAAGATGGCCAGCAGGAGAGGGCAGTTGGGAGGCACCTGGCCTGCAAGGGAGGGCAGTTGAGAGGGACCAAGCCTGCAAGGGAGGGCAGTTGGAGGTGATCAACCCTGCAGGAGAGGGCAGTTAGGGGTGACCAGGCCGGCAGAAGAGGGAAGTTGAGGGCAAACAGGCTGGCAGCAGAGTGGTTAGGGGGTGATCAGGCTGGCAGGCAGAAGCAGTTAGGGGCAATCAGGAAGACAGGCAGGCAAGCAGTTGGGAGCCAGCAGTCCTGGATTGTGAGAGGCAGGCAGAAGCGGTTAGGGGCAATCAGGAAGGCAGGCAGGCAAGCAGTTGGGAGCCAGCAGTCCTGGATTGTGAGAGGGATGTCCGACTGCCCGTTTAGGCCCGATCCCAGGGATCGGGCCTAAACGGGCAGTCGGACATCTCTTGAGGGGTCCCAGATTGGAGAGGGTACAGGCTGGGCTGAGGGACAACCTCCCTCCGTGCACGAATTTCGTGCACCGGGCCTCTAGTTAGTATATAATTAGTAGAAAAATAGTAATACAATGATTTATGTCTCCATCGCTCAGGCTAGAGAATCGCCTGTAGGAAATTCTGGAGTGTCTTTGTTTGTATGTACTTTTGTTGTAAAAGATACTTTCACTGGATATAAATGTGTAGCTTGATAATTATTATCTTCAAGAATTGAGCAGGTATTTTCTGTTGTTGTGTTTTTGCTTCCATCTATGATAGGGTGAGTTTGTTCCTCTTTATTCTTTCTCAGAGTTGCCTGCCTATTCCTCTGCTTCTCACTTGGTACATGACCTTTGTAATTAACTTAGGAAGCTAAGAAAATTCTGTTTGAATTTTGATTGGGATCGCATTGAAATTATAAATTAAATTTAATTAGATTGAATTAATAAGAGTAGATATATTTTAAGTATTAATTCTTTCCATACAGCAACATGTTGGTCTACTCAAGTCTTGGATGGATTTGTATGTGTGTGTTTATCATTTAGTAAAGTGTATAGTTTTCTTCATTTAATTGTTAAATACTTTTTACAGACTTGCTCTTACTTTAAATAATGGGTTTTAAAGGTATTCTGAGTTTCTATTTCCTTTCAAACAAAGAGATATTTCTAAGGCTATGGATTAGAAGGGTAGCGATGCCTTTTGTTTTGTTTTATGTGTTTGAGTGAACATGTTTAAAAGTGACTCATGGATTTGACTGAGGTCCTGCACAGGGGCCAGCCTGGTCTTCAGTGCATCGCTCAGTTTTGACATACGTGCTGCCAAAATGAGCACTGTTCTTTGTTTTTAATTTCAACTTTGATTGCATTATGGTCAGAGACTGTGGCTAGATAGGTTGTACTTTGGAGAGTTTATTGATTTTCTTTATAGCTTAATACATTATAAAATTTTAAGGATAATATGTTTTCTCTCTGGGTATGTTTCATATATTAGATCAGTTTTCTTTATTGTTACACAAATGTTATTACTCTTTTAATGCTTTTTTGTGCTCATTAATATCCTTTTCTCAAAAATGGAAAGACTGCTAACATATCATTATTATTATTTGCATGTATACATTTCTTGGTTATATATATTACATAGTTTTATCCTCATGATCATAACTATTTACATATTTTACCCTACTAATGAATTTTATCTTCTAAGAATATGAAACATCTCTCTTTTCTCTCTAATGTCTCTCTCTGTGACCATTACTTTTGTACGGTACTAACATCGCGAACTTCATTTAGGTTAGTGATGCCTGATATGTCCTCTTCCTTCTCTCCCTTTCTCTGCTGTCCCTTTCAGAGTTTTGTTTTTGCATCTAGGTTTACCCTAAAAATATACTTTCATTTTAGTTATTTTCTCTTCCATAAAAAGGTACACTGCTGTATGTAATCAGTTAATCAGCTTGTCCTCTGAGCTTTGCTTTGAGTTATCTGTTAGACCTCAGATTAGATCAGAAAGGAACATCAGAATCTGCAGACGTCTTTCCCTCCTTTGTCATCTTCACCCATCGGAAAGCTGATGGAGTGTTTGTAATTGTCACTGAGCGACAGGGGGACAGATGGTGGGCCCTCGTCCTTATCAGAAGATGGCCTCTTCTCTCATGGCGTCTGTTTCACCGTATTTCATTAGCGTCACTTTCTCATCTGTCATTCCCAGCAATACAACCCGTAGATTATAATATATAAAAATGTAAGTGTATCTCCTACACCTATAGAAAGAGAACTTCGCACAGTTGAATCCTCTGTATAATTAAAATAGCCGGTAAAGTTTGAAAAGTTGTTGTTGTTACATATGTTTAATTTTTCAAAATGATGCTGTCACACCAAGGGCCGGTTTTGATAAAAGGCATTATGTTTCAGATTGTCGTCTCAAATTTACTGTTGGATGAAATTTTAAATTTTATTTAAAAATAATGGAACTCTCAAACTTTCTGTTTTATTTTTTAAGCATTTCTTCAGCACCTGCTTGGGCATTCTGCATTCCTCCAGGTGCCTGAAAAACACAGATAATAAGACTGTCACCTGAGCTACCTCTTCAGTTGTGCTATCGCTGAACACTCTGGTTTAAATATAAATGGACTAAGCTTTATATATGGTGGTTTAATTCTTGAGTAGTGTTCGGATAATGTATGTAGATATGTTTTTGATATGGCTAATGCCATCCAGCATATCAGTAATTGCAAACCAGCTTTCCTGCTGGAATAGTTTTATGAAGGGTTGATATCAACCAAAATAATCGTTTACCACACTTTCTTTTGGCCTTATTCTGAGTAAACTGTGCCATCCGGAGAATCGTCCCTCTTTAACTTACGCAGTTATCACAAGCCCCTGGCACATAGTAAGTTGAGAAAGAATGATGATGAGAGAAAAATGAGTTTTCCAAACAGAGTGTTAAAACCCTGCGATGTTTCCTCGTCTGGTTAGTGACTTGGCATCCACCCTGCTCCTGAGAGGAAACTTCTGCCTCCAGAGAAATAAGCCTCTGGAGCATAACATTGTATTTCTATTAAAAAAAAAGCACACACAGCTTTTAATTTTCAAGTAAAAATATATTTGTTATTATTGTAATGAAGCTTTGGTCCTTCTTTCAGAGGAGATCTTTAAACCCTTTTGATCTAGGAAGAGTAACATCCTTAACAATTCTCAGTCCGCATTATAGTATTTCAAAATAATGGGAAGCAGATTATTTCCTTCGATGTATCGATGTGCCACATTTTATGAAATGTGTTTATTCTGAGGTGACACTTGAGAGAGCTCTAAAATGGAAGTAATCTTGTGTTGTGTCATTCATGTTTCACTATATATCCTATTTTTAGAACTTTTACATTCCTTCCCAAAGATCATGAACTTGTCTGTAGCTTAATTTTTTCATGTCTCTTTTACAAAATCAGGAATTATGAGAACCTTTAGGAGGAGTTAGATAGAATATCGGGATCATAAACCTCAGTATTTAATATAGTAAATTATGTTAGAAAGGCCAGAGCTTTGGTCTGCTATGCCATAAAAGGTAATTAAAAGAATAAGAGGGGTATAAACTCTGATGAGATCATGTCTGTATAGTATCAGTTTCCTTACATACATTTATTAGTATTTCATATTGTAGCAATGATGCTTAAGTGAGAAGTCACAATTGTGACTTAAAAACCGGACTTAACATTTTTTAGTGTGCGTGTGTGGAATTAGCCATCCTTAACTACCTCTGGTGTTTTCACATTGATTCTTAGAATGTTACGAAGGGGGCCCTTTAGAATTCATTGTCTAAAGCCTTCATTTTACTGGTGAGGGAACTGAGGCCCAGAGAAGTCCCTCTGTCATGAGGTGCAGAATTTATCCTGGTTAGGCCCTTGGGCTTACAGTTCAGTGTTATTTCTAACTAGAGGCCCGATGCACGAAATTCATGCAAGAGTAGGCCTTACCCCGGCTGCCGGCACCGGCTTCCCTCCGGCACCCGGGACCCGGGCTTCCCTCTGGCCACTGGCAGGCACCCGGGACCCGGGCTTCCCTCCGGCCACCGGCAGGCACCCGGGACCCGGGCTTCCCTCTGGCCACCGGCAGGCACCCGGGACCTGGGCTTCCCTCCAGCCACCGGCAGGCACCCGGGACCCGGGCTTCCCTCCGGCCACCGGCAGGCACCGGGACCCGGGCTTCCCTCTGGCCACCGGCAGGCACCCGGGACCTGGGCTTCCCTCACAGCCCTGCTTTGTCCGGAAGGTCGTCCGGAAGGACGTCCGGTCTAATTAGCACATTATGCTTTTATTATTACAGATTATTATAGTGTGTCAATCTGCGCTCTGTGCCTACTGGGAAACTGTCTGCTCTGAATGCTTATGTGGAATGACAGTGTCCATTGGAATGGCCAAATGAGATACGTATCTATATAATAAAAGCCTAAGCGACCCTCACGGCGGAACGACCAGAACAACTGGTCCCTATGATGCGCACTGACCTCCAGGGGGCAGACACTCAGTGCAGGAGCTGACCCTGGTGGTCAGTGCGCTCCCACAGGGGGAGTGCCGCTCAGCCAGAAGCCGGGCTCACAGCTGACGAGTGCGGCAGCGGTGGCCGGAGCCTCTCCTGCCTCTGCAGCGCTAAGGAGCAGCAAGCCCAGCGGTAAGGAGCGAGCAGGAAGATGGTTAGGAGCGAGGGGTCCCGGATTGCGAGAGGGCATAGGCTGGGCTGAGGGACCCCCCCCACACGCACACGCACACAAATTTCGTGCATCGGGTCTCTGGTATATACATGTGTGTGTGTGTGTGTGTGTGTGTGTGTGTGTGTGTGTGTGTGTAGTAGTGGGGTTACATTGCTTAAAAAATTATATAGGTTTAAACAATTCTGTAGTATATCACCTGTACAATGTATTGTGTGTTTGCCACCTCAAGTCATGTCACTTTGCATTACCATTTACTTCCCCTTTATTAAGAGCCGTCCACTTGTTGGTAGGAGAGCAAGACTCTGAGGGCAGGAGTGAGTGTCTTCAAATGGATTAGGAAGGAAGGAGATCAGGGGCCTTTTGGATGATTTTTGGTCCTAATTAATTCATATTTGGAAAAAGACTAAGAGTATATTTTGCTTTTTCTTGTGCTCGTGGCATATTAATTAGAATTTTGAGTAAATACAAAAAGATGAGTATATTTTTACACAGTTATACCCATTCTTCCACAGCACAGTAAGCCTAGAGCTGTGCCCTTAGACACATTGACCTTCTTTTCTTTAAAGAGCTTGCTTTTCCTTGCATTTTATTATTAATTTTGCAACAAAAATATTAATATACTAGAGGCCTGGTGCACGAATTAGTGCACGGGTGGGGTCCCTCGGGGTGGCCTGCAGGGATCGGGCCCCAGCTCACACCTCCAGCCTCACAGCCCCACAGCCCCACCTGGCACCCCGCCGTGGCCTGGCGCCATCCCCTCACCTGCTCCACCATCCGCCTGTGGGACGATTGACTGGGGCCAGGCCGCCTGCCCAGCTCCCTCAGCGCCTGGGAGCCGGGCGGTGGCCCTGCCCCCCACACCCCGCTGCCGCCGCCGCTGGTCACTGTATGCGGGGCAGTCGGTGGGGCGATTGGGCTCCCACCTGCACCCACCTTGGCCTGGCGCCGCCCGCTCACCTGCTGCACCATCCTGCCGTGGTCCCACTGTTGTCAGGGCCCACCGGGCTGGCGGTGCCTTCACTGCCGCCCGCTGCCAGCGCCGTGTCGCCGACGCCCGCCATGTTCCGCGCCATCCCCTGGTGGTCAGCGCATGTCATAGCGAGTGGTCGATCTCCTGGTCGGACAACCACCTGAGGGGACAATTTGCATATTAGGCTCTTATTACATAGGATATTAATTACAGAATGGTTTAGAAAGAATAACGCCTACTGTTAACATTTTGATAATATAAATCTTATTTATATCTATATAAACTGTATTACATAGATATGAGTCCTGAATTTTTATGGATTGTTATACGATGAATGTTTTTAGTGTTACTGTTGTTTAAAAGCCATGAAATCTGATTGTCAGTCTCATATTGATGCATGGGTCGTAATATATGTAATCAAATCCCTACTACTAATATTTTGTCATAAATCTCACTACAATAAATATATTTATAGAGAGATATTTTAGTATTTCTCCATTTCCTTATGATAACTACAAAAGTGAAATTATTTGCAGTCCTGAGCATTTTATTAAATATTGAGCAGGCGGGCTCTGAGCCCATTAGCTGTTCACGGAGAACAGAGGCCTGGGGAGGCCAGCGCCGTGGAGAACTTGAAGCAGCGCCGTGTCATGTGAGACGGGGGGGGGGGGGGGGGGGGGGGGCTGCTGTGTGTTTTCTCATCCTAGCCAGTTCCTTGGGGTTTTAAGAAAGGATGTCATCAGGGGTTGGAGCCCAAAGGTTAGGCTCCATGGTTCAGGGCAGGGCTCAACTCATATCGAGAACAATCTGGAACAATGGAATCTAGAACAGTGATTAGGGAGGAAAAATAATCAGGCAACCAAACTGTATGGACTATACTCCTGCTAAGGATAGTCTGAGGGGAGGGCGGCTGCTGGCCTGGGCACGCAGGTGTGCACGCATCGCTCAGGCGTACTGATGCCAGGCCTTGTGCAGCAAGACCGGTGTCAGGACGGCTTCTGCCGGTGTCCTTCCTGTCCGCACAGATCTGGGTGCGGAGTGAAGTGGGAACGTTAGGACCCTCATCTCCGCTGCCTTTGTAAAGCACAGCCTGACCGCTTTCGGTCAGCACTGCTTCCGGGCCCGGATAATAGCCCCTTACCCTGTGCCCGTCCCATAGCCTCAGACGTACAAGCCTAGTAAGGAAGGCGATTGGGCCAATGCGGTACATCGTGCTCCTCTCTGTGAAGCACCTCCTCAGCCTCCGTCCGCTTCTCCGCAGGAGATCGTCTCCTCTTCTTACAGCAGGCTCACACTGCAGTGCACACTCAGCACGTGACGTGACGGTGCGCACACGTGCCAGTTTCATTTCAGGTTCAGCTCGGAGATGCTTGAGAGGGATGAGGATTGTTGTTTCACTTACTTGGGTAAGCCAAGCAGGATTTTAAGGTTCAGGTGTGCAAGTTACTTTTTCATACAAGATAAATGTTTTCTAAACTGGTTGTTGTGGGAAGTTTAAGACAGACCCCCTCGTAGACAGAATAGTGTGACGAGCCTCCATGTACTTACTCATCACTGAGCCCTAACAGTGGTGATCTGTGCTAAGTCCTGCCTCCCCGACAGGACAGACATCTCACCCACTCCCCAAGTAATATTTTGAAGTCTATTCTAGATACCATTTCATGATAGCTATTTTTATTTTATTTTATTTTTTTAATGTGTTTTTATTGATTTTGGAGAGGGAGAGAGAGACAGAAACATCAATGATATGGAACCATTGATCGGCTGCCTCTTACACATCCCCCACTGGGAATTAAGCCTGCAACCCGGGCATGTGCCCTGACTGGGAATCGAACTATGACCTCCTGGTTCATAGGTCGACGCTCAACCACTGAGCCACGCCTGCTGGGCCACACCTAATCTTTTATACTTACTGTAAGCCTGTAGCGATGCTGTGTTATTTTTAATTCGTCGTCATATTTATTATTGGGTTTATTTTGCAGGAGCATCTTTCCTTAAAGAAGTACATTATTGACATTGTGGTCGAAAGCACAGCTCCGCCAGAGCCTTTGAAAGATGGAGAAGAGCGGCAGAAAAACAAAAGAAAAGCCAAAAAGATAAAAGCCCGCATGAACTCCAGGTATTATAGCTATCCTTAAAGACAAAAGAAAAACTACTAGTGATATATTCTTTTTAATGTAAAGTCAAGGAAGACCCTCTCACCCCCACAAAAAGTTTAAAGTTGTTTACTTCAAGCAATCCCTGAAAATAACACTGATGAGCCTAATTTATAGCCACTTTCTTTGATTGAGAAAGAAAACTGCCTATCGATCTACAGCCCTTGCCCTCACCTGCTAAGAGCTCTTCTTATAATTTGATGCACAGGCCCTGCCAAACTTGTGCCTCCTCCCGCATGCAGGGGTATGTCTGGTGTGTGTAAACCAGGCCGATTTTTCTTTCCAGCTATTGATTTTTAAATGAAGTATTAAAGAAAATCAATAGCAATCAACAAATAGAAGCCTGCTGGCTGTAGTGTTAAATCCCATGACTAGGCTTAATCAATTTGGTTGCCTGTCACAACAAGAAAAAGTTCAAGAAATATCTGGAAATGGAAAGTGAGTTGTCAGACCTGTAGTTTATCATCAGCCTCGAGGTGACATCTGGGGCCCAGGTAGTGGGTGGCACAGCGTGACCTCGCAGGCTCGGCCACCCCCGATGACGGATGAGTCTTGTTCGAGGACACAGTGCCGGGCCTCCTGAGCAGATGATTTGAGAGAAGGTGGTCTGAATGTGTTGTCATACCTCTGTTCCCAAATATCTCGAAAGATGGAGAAGCTTGACCCCTGGGACAGGGAGACGTGGGTCTAGAATAATGGAGGTGGTGGTCATCTCTGTAGTTTCCAGCTTCGGATTGTACTCGGCGAAAGGCTCCATTCCTTTTACAGAATCACGAAAGCCTCAGAGCGGTCGATGAAGCAAAGGGCAGGGGAGGTTTTTGGCTGTGCTCCTTGAGGTCCCTCCAGTTTCTAAGAGTAGTTCCGCAGTGAACTCCAGGGGATGCTGGTCCCCCGTTCCTGGTTTATGCCAAGAGCCTGCACCTCCTGCGCCTGGGAAGCGCGGGGCCCTCTGGACTTCCTTCTCCTCGTGTGCCCGTTCGCGCCCCCCAGCCCCGTGGCTGTCAGTAGCCTCTGCTGACCCCCTTGGTGTCTCCAGGGTTAGTCCAAGTGCAAGGCCTCCTCTTTCCTCCCAGCACAGCCCTCCTCTCCTCCCACTAACCTCACATCGAATCCAGCCGCAAATCACGTTAGCTTTGCTGTAAAAGAGACTCCGAGTCTCAGTATCGAAGGTCCCTGCCGGCCCTGCACCAGGCTCCCTCTCGCTGGCGTGTGGCAGGAGGCCCTGCCTCTCCCCGTCTCCGCCCCGGCCCCTCAGTCTGTGCGAACACTCCAGCCAGAGCGGCTGGAAGATGGGGGTCAGAGCCTGTTGTCTTCCTTGCTCCGAGCCGCAGGTGCCCCCTCCCCACAGGTGTCCGCTAGCTCTTCCCTCCTTCACTGCGGCCCTTCAGCCCCGGAGAGGGTAGGCTTTGATGCCAGACATGTTCCAGAGCCGCAGGCTCTTCTGTGCTGGATAGGGTGGTGCCATGTCCAGTTTCCAGACTGGGGAACGGTTCACCCTGCCTCAGTACGTCCCACCTTTCACCCGAGGTCTCATTCCTTGCAGCTACCAAGTGGTGATTTTCCCATTTTGATAGGTCTGAATATTTGGGCTGACAGCATGGAGCATCTGCAGGTTTAAATTTACATAGTTTAATATTTAATTCCGCTTTAGTTATTTCGTTCCCAGGTGTCACCTGTGCTAGTTTGCTTTTTCCTTCTAAGGCCTGTTGTGGTTTGTGTCTTTCACATTTTTATGAAGCAGAGTTTAGTTTCCCGCCTGCCATTGCTGTAGGGTTGGTATATATTGTGACTAATTCCTTCATAGGTTGTTGCACTAATTCTTTGATGGGAGGACCCTTTGGGTGAGCAGTTAAAATTTAAAGTAGCTTTTTCCTCCCCAAAGAGAAATCGGCAGATGAAGCATTATTAATGGGTTGCTGCTGCGACACCTGTGTGAGACGGTGGCTGTTGGCAGACACTTGGCATTCAGTCCGTATAAAAAGCACAAGCAGAACAAGGCCGATCTTTGAGTGTCTAGTCAAATCGTTTCTAAAGTTTCTAAAATCATCCTCTTTAGCTATATTTAATATTGCATATTATATGCCTTTGAGGTCATAGAAACTCAGCCACCTCAACTACTTTTAGAAACTTAGTATGGTTTCAAAGTTGATAATCATGATGTTAGCATCTTTAAATTCGGTAGTGTTTTTATGAATCTGCTTTCTATCCATAAAGAAATACGTATTTTTAAGTCTTTTTTGACAGCATTTATAGTATTCTAAAGAAGCAGTTTCAGAAATCCAAGTGTTAAAATTAATGTAGTAATGTCCCTAGTTTTGGAAGAGGAAAAACACAGCCAAGGTTTTTGTTTGTTATAAAAAATTAGCAGCAAAATAACTAACAGTGATCACGCTGTTGTCTTTTCAGGGCCAAGGAATATGAACGTTTAATGGAAACAAAAAAATCTGGCTCTGACTCACCTTATAAAGCAAAGTGAGTATTTTATCCTACATTTCATTCTCCATTTCTTTAGTCTCTGCCTGCAGCAGAGTTTATCTGAGCCATCGTCGCGTGCCTGTGTCACAGGCTGTGAGTCTGATGCCTAGAACGGTATTCTCCTAGCACCGTGGTGTCCAGCTGGGGGCCATTTCCCAGGGCCTTTGTCTCCGTCTGGCACATGTGGTAACTTCCTGGTTATCACAGCGCGGTCGGGGAGTGGAGGGAGGCCAGTGCTGCTCACAGTCCTCAGCGCACAGGGCAGGCCCTCAGCCAAGCATCTCCTCGTCCTAACCGGCACTTGTTCTGACAGAGCCGGTTCTGGCAAGACGGCTGGCTCCTGCCGTGGGGGGTCTCTCTCAGGAGTCTGTGACAGTCGCTTTGGACAGATGCGGACGTAGACTCCCTCGCGCTGTGAGTGTAACGACACAGCAGCTGTTCTCTGACCTGCTGCCCACAGAGCTGCGGGGCGGGAGGGTCTCTCCTCGGTGACGGCGCAGGTGCTGTGGTCGGAGGAAAGGCCTGCGAATCTGGGCGTAGGGCACGCACAGGAGGCTCCAGGTGCTCAGGGAAACGTGCAAAATGTGCCCAGTGGTTCCTACAGGACGGCGTTGGTGATGGTGGAACGGGCCAGGAAACACGTGAATGCACAGACTGTTCTGTCTGTGATTACATGGCTGGTAGATATGCTGTGGCATTTTGATGTAGCGACTATGACATTCAGAAGAGAAATATTACCGCCTTTCAGAAATAGGACACCCATCAGATAATCACTTTTGTTTATTATTTTTCGGAACTATTAGCCATTGCCATTCTAAAAGGAAAAAAGGAAATACAAACTCACAGAGGAGAGCAAAATTACCAAGATTATGATGAAACTGTATATCTGAAAACCCCCCAGAATGAAGTGAAGAACCAGTAGAAACGAGAATCAAGTCAGTAAACTGGCTGGTCACCAAATGACTGTGATAGTATTGATAATCGGTAATGCTCACTGAGCCCTCACCTTACCCAGGCTCTTACGTGTGAGGGCCCATTCATTCCTCACCACAGCTCCGGGCTGCTCTTCAGGGAACTCAGCCTTGAGGGGGCCAGCCACTGGCCCGAAGTTACGCAACAGCCTATCCAGGATGTGAAAATCAGCGGCTTTTCTTTCTGATAATCACTTGGAGAAGAGAAACATCATTTACAATCCTATCTAATAAAAGAGTAATATGCAAATTAACCATCACTCCACGACAAAATGGCGGCCCCCATAGCCACAAGATAGCGGCACCCAGTCCCTTCAGCCCCACTGCTGGAGTGTCTGGGCCTGTCCGCCAGAGGGGGCAGATCCAGCCTTCCCACCCTGCCAGTGCTGCAGAGGTTGGGCCCGTCAGCCCATCGGGGGTTCGCACGGACCAATGCGCGAAGCTGGATCTGCCCCCAGGCCCAGCAGACAGAGCCCAGACAGCAGGGCTTGGGGGCTTCTTTCCCAGGGTGATGGCTGTGAAGCCCCAGGCCCGGCAGACAGAGCCCGGACAGCAGGGCTTGGGGGCTTTCTTAGTATGTCAGTGTCGGCGAAGCCCCCAGGCCTGGCAGACAGAGCACACTGCAGGGCATTGGAGCTTTCTTCGCATGGCGGCGGCAGGCAGAGAGCGGACAGCAGGGCATAGGGGCTTCATCTCCATGGCTGCAGTGAAACGCCCAGGCCCTGCAGAGAGCAGAGAACCACTGGAGTGGGCCTGAGCCATCAGTAGGACATCCCCTGAGAGCTCCTGGATTGTAGAGGCTACAAGTTGAGCTGAGGGACTCCCATGCACGAATTTCGTGCACTGGGCCTCTAGTAGCAATATAAAAATAAACTAAGAATATACGCAACAAGAAATGTATGAAGCCTGTATAAAAATAAAACTTTAACATGCTATCGGGTATAGAGAAGACTTGTGTAAATGGAAAGACGGATTGCACTCTTGAATGGAAGTCACAGTTTGGTAAATTCTCTATAAATTTTCCTACACACAGAGTGTGATTCCAATTACATAACAGCCTTTTAAAAAAAATAGAGGTAGGATCCATGTGAAGGCCTGAGGGGGCAGGGTGGGGTTGAGGAGGTTCAAGGGGGAAAGAGGGGCATATGTAACGGTTTTTACAATAAAGATGAATTTTTTGGAAAAAGAACACATGGAAAAATAAATGAGAATTTTTACAAAAAAAATTTTTTTGAAGGAGAATGAAGTAGGACCAAGCTAACAGATATGTAGTTAAAACAGGTTGTTATTGGCACATAAACAATAATACATGCTGATGGGAAGAGATTTTTAAAAAGAATCTAGAAGTAGAGCCAAGAATTTGCGGACAGTTAAGAGCCGACTGTGGGGTAGTGCTTGCGAAGACGCCCAGAGGAAGGGGAGCGGCTCTGGAGGCGAGTGTCTGGGTAACCGCCCGCTTCTCCATCAACGGCTGGGCTCGTCTCCCTTCCTCTTAGTGTGCCCTCACCTTTCACCTGCCTGACCCACAGACCTCGCAGAGGCCGCTCTGAGCCTGGGCCTCAGGACAGCGAGGCCTCTCCCCAGCCTCCCTCTCCCGCCCCCGTGACTGCCTGGGTGGAAGCCGCTCGGCCCCTGGAGAAGGGGCGTCACTCAGTCACGTGCACAATCCCTGCAGCTCGCTCTGGAGTTGCTTTGGCTTCTGGTGAGGATGCTGCTTCAGTATTCACGGGGATGTCACGCCCATCAAGCCCGGGGCCATGTCCCCAGCCCCGTGCAGGGAGCCTGCACGCCGTCCAGCAAGACCCAGTTCCGGGCCTCCGTGTGCCAGCAGGCTGCCCGCATGCTCTGGGCTGTTAGAGAGAATCCCTCCCTCTGTCCTCTCATTCCGTTCCATGATCTTAAAATCTAGTCACTGATGGATTACCTAGGGATTTTTTGAGCTCTTCTATTTAAAAATATAGGTTAAGCATATTGTTTAGAAATAGAAGGGTAACCAGTAGCCCTAAATTTAGACCATGTACCTTTCAAATGGAGGAGGTGGAAAAAGAAAAGATAACGTGTCTGTCTTTCTGTCCACACACCAGAGTGGACCCCGTCTCTTCTTACCCCTGTGAGATCTTCCCAGTGATCCCCCCAAACCCCTCCCCCCCGATTTCCCTGGCTTTTTAGGCTTCCTTCCAGAGACACCCCTGCATCTCACGTTCACCGCTGACAGATGTGAACTTAGAATTGTGGTTGGAATTTGTTCAAGTTTTGAGAAGAAGGTATCTGACCGCACAACGTTCTCCACAAAACCATTCACCTGACAGACACTTCTCCTACGTGAGCCCAGGAGTTACGAAGCCTCCACTCTTTCTTTCGTGCTAGAAAAATCTGCTAGAAGTAATCCGAGTAACATGTTCTGTGTTAGAAACTGCACCCTCTGAGCAGCTCCTGTCTTTGCCCTGTAGGGAGATACAGCCTAGTGCTGAGACAGTCTGATTATTTACAGTATGGACCACAATCTGAGGCATTGTTCCGAGATGGGCAGTTTTATTTGGGTGCTTTGGGGGAGGCAGGCGGGGGAGCAGAGCGGTAGCTCCTGTTACTCCAGGTCCCGGGGATTGGGCGTTCTTCCTTGAAGCGGAGGCTCACGTGAGTCCCAGATTGGATTTGCCTCGGGGTGAAATGCAAGCCTCCTGTATTCTGTGACGGTAATGGTCTGTGCCTCCCCAGGTAACGCTGGTTTTCGGTGGCATGTGAGCATTCCTGGTAAGAATGCCGGATTCCTGTGCATTCATTGCTGGGCTGGATATTTCGTTACCTGGCGTGCAGGCTTCGTTCAGCCAGAAGCTGAAGTGGCTGCTTATCTATCGCACAGTGAGGTTCTGCCAGGATTCTTCCACATGATAGGGCAGTAACTTGAATCGCATGGGACTCCAGCCCATATTCAGTTAGCGGGGAAAAGAATGTGGCTCTTACTGGTATTCCCCCACTCCCCCCGCTATTGTTAGATTGAGAACTCTCTGTCAATGAATAGTAGTAACAGTTGGACATTTACTGGATGTGCACTGTAGTGGGTGATGGTCGGTGTGTGGCATTGTTTACCTGTGATCTCCAAAAGCTCGGGAAGGGAACACTGTGTGCGCACTGCCTCCGCTTTTACGGTGAAGAAAGAGCTTCGGAGCAGCTACGTGACCTCCCCAGGCGGACACACGTGGTCTGTGCCCGAGCCAGGTTTCAAGCACAGCTATTTGACTTTGGAGTTGTGTTCATTGTTTCACATATCAAAGTCATGGGCAGCTTAGGTGTAAACTGGAATTCACCAGTGTCCTTTTTTAGCTGCATTTGCTGTTGCATTTTTTGAGAAATTTTAAATTTTTACATAAATGCAGCTATAGATGAAATTGTATTCTAGGACATTATTAGTTTGAGAATAAATGTACTTTTTGGAATTAACTGATATGGTATAGAGATAAAACCTGGGATTTAAGGATCGAATGCCTGGATTTCTGTCCCAGTAACACCTCTACCAGTTAGGAGATCTTGGGAAGTCACCTGATTTGCTTGAGCCGTAGTTTCTTCGCTTTTCAAACGGGATAATACTAAGGGACAGTGTTGGCAGAGGATTAACTCAGATTTTGTACATGAAAGTGCTGTGTAACCTCCGAGGCGGTGGCTAGTGTGAAGAATGTGAGGAGACACTTCCTTGGGCGTTCACTGAAGGTGTGCCGAGTGCGTGCACTGTGCCGGGCAGCGGGTTGGGCTGCGGCTGTGCAGCGAGCAGGAGGCAGGGCCCTCTCCTGGAGTCCTCCTGCCTCTGCACTGTCCAGCAGGACGCTCCGGCCCCGGGTGCTCTTTATATGTCAACATTAGCGTTCAGTGCGGCCTCCATCTCCGCTCCCCGGTCACACTGACTGTCTCAGGGGCTCAGCGGCCGCCATGTAGGACCGTCCAGACGGGGAGCATGCCCCTCCTCGCAGGAGGCTTTGGGGAAAGCTCTGAGGGAGAGGTGTGTGATGAGGGGTCGGGGCCAGTCAACTCAGAGAAATGTGGACGCTGATCAGGGCTAAGGAGGACTTTTCTAGAGGATGGTGAGGGGGGAGCATTTGCAGAGACACTGGGGCGGGTCAGTCCCCTCGGTTGTAACAGAGAGTGGGCGACATGCAGAGAGGCTTGAAGGTTTGTGGCCGAAAGAGGATCTTCTTGTTCATTGCCACAGCTTCCATTGCTCTGTGAAATGTAAGATCTTAAAGCAAGAGGGAGACGAGAAAGGGGGTTTAGAAGAGATTGGGGAACACGTGACAAGTCTTTGAGGAGAGTGGGCGGGGCAGCCTCCCCGATGGGGTAAGATCCCCATCATAGCCAGCCCAGCCTGTCGCACGGAGTGGAAAGGACTGGCAGAGAGGATCAGTCCCTTCGAGCAGATGAATGGGTGCATGGCACTGACCGTGGGGCCCGGCCCCCCGGGAGCTGAACAGGGAGGTCCCTGCTGGGGGTGGTGCTGGGAGTGACAACCACGCGAGAGGGAGGGTAACATGTTCACAGGAACATGGTTAGCGAGGGCCTCTGGAATCCGTCACAGATAACGGTGAAGGTCAGGCAACGGGTCCCTGAGCGAGGACACGGAGGGACGGGGCGAGGGCCCAGTGAGGGTCAGCTGGGGAGACGCTGAGGCAGGTGAGTGGGAAGGGAACGACTGCTCGCAGAGAAACAGAAGAAGTGGGGCCACGAGAAATAGGATAGCAGCCGCCTTAGGGAAGAACCCCAGAATCCAGGTCCATGTAGCATTCCCTGGCGCAATGCCGGTAATTGCTGGATTGTCTAAGTAAACGACATTAGCAGTCGGCAGGCAATCCCAAGTTGCTTGTAAATTGGACCATGGGGAGTTGACAGTGAGAGTTTACAGTGCTAATAGCATAATGTCCAAGCAGCTTAAAGATTGAAGTCCAAGTGTGAACAACTGACCTGGCCGGTGCGGGTCAGTGGGTGGAGCGACGGCCGCGCACCGGTGTCTCATTGGGGCCGCTCCCTGCCCCCAGTTGGGGCGCGTGCGGGAGGCACCCAGTCAATGTGTATTTATGTGTCTTCTTCACATCGCTGTTTTCTCTCCTCCCCGCACCCCCTACTTTCTCTAAAAAGCAATGGGGAGATATCCTCGGGTAAGGATTAACAACCACAAAAAACTGCTCAGGTGGTTCCACTCACGTTCTCTGCCATCGCCCTCACCTCTCGGCGTCTCAGTTCTGTCCTGGCGGGTTTTCTCACGGTGATGCCCGCCCCAGCCCTGTGCACAGACAGGGCGGCCCCCCTCTGGTGGCGGCTTGAGGAGGCGTTGGTGGTGAATAGAAGCTGTACCGGCCCTGGGAGTGGTTTCTTGTATTTCTCCCCCAGGTGCTCTTTGCAGCAGCTCCTAACACAATAATGGGAGTAACTTTTGTTTCAGAAAGTTTAGGGAAATGAGACACTGTAGTCTCACTCATGAATGGCCTCCTGTCATTCCCTCTCACTCCTTCCTTCTCATTTCGTTTTGGCTGAAGGCTGCAGCGGCTGGCCAAAGACCTCCTGAAGCAGCTGCAGGTCCAAGACAGCGGGTCGTGGGCCAGCAACAAGGTCTCTGCGCTGGACCGGACGCTCGGCGAGATCGCCAGGATCCTGGAGAAAGAGGTACGTGGCCGCCCGGCCTCGCTCTGTCTGCGGGTCTTTCTCTGCGGGTGCACTTCTGTGGTTTCCCGCAGCCTCCGCCCCACTGACGGGGGAATTCCTTCGGTTCCATTGCGTTGGCCTGGTCTTCAGTTGTTTTCATTGAAGTCCCCAATAGCAGAAATGCTCCTCAGGTCATGGTTTCCTCGGTCAGATTGTTCTCCACATAAACAAAATGAAACTATTTTAAATGGAATCATATCAATAAAGACATACAGTTTTATAGCAGAAAATATACAGCTTTGCGTCATAAAGCTCATAGATCAGAGATTTCCACAAAACACCAATTTTCTTCCACCAGCAGAAGATTTGGCCGTTTCCTTTAATGACTTACAATCATTAAACGTTTTGATGACAGTTGAAAACTTCCTTAATAATTTTACAAGTCTTTAGTATTCACTATAGAAAACTTTAAATGCCGAAACCGGTTTGGCTCAGTGGATAGAGCGTCGGCCTGCGGACTGAAGGGTCCCGGGTTCGATTCCGGTCAAGGGCATGTACCTTGGTTGCGGGCACATCCCCAGTGGGGGGTGTGCAGGAGGCAGCTGATGGATGTTTCTCTCTCATCGATGTTTCTAACTCCCTATCCCTCTCTCTTCCTCTCTGTAAAAAATAAATAAAATATATTTTTTAAAAAAGAAAACTTTAAATGTACAAAGAGATAAAACTCCCTGTAATGCCCACTGTTGACATTTCATTATACTTTTTAATCCTTTTACTATACGTATTTTAAAAATTTTTTTATTTGCCAAATTTTATCATGAATAATTTCTCATGTCTTTTAACTTTTTTTTAACCAAGAAATGTATCACAGTTTATACAATTTATATCTTAGGTGGTTTCTAATTTTCCTAATTGAAGGTAATGGCCATATTTCTTTCTTATTTTCTGGGTTTAAACTTTATTATATAACATTTTATACTTAAAGAGATGGTAGTGATAAAAGTAACGTGAGTGCAACCCGCAGCTGTGAACTCGCCACCCACCGTGAGAATAGACGGTTCCCAGTGTGACCCTGCCTCGCCCACTCCTGCTCCCTCCGCAGACACTGCACAGAATTAAAGGGGTGGCTTTTCTTCGTTTTTGTTTGAAAATAGGTTTATTGCTTTATCACATAAATGTGTTGTTAAATAATATGTTACTTAGTCTTGCTTGTATTTGACCTTTATAAAATATACTCTAGACTTGTGTGAATTATAACATTCACAATTATGGTTCTAAGTTTTTCTAAGCTTATCAGTATAGATGTTTTGCACTTATTTTCTCTGTTATACAGTGAATACTTCACTGTGGTAATACTACAGTTTTTTAATCCATTCTCCTGGCAGAAACATTTGTTTTCAGGAATTGGATGTGTGTGTGTGTGTGTGTGTGTGTGCGTGTGTGTGTGTGTGTGTGTTTAGAGAGAGAGAGAGAGAGAGAGAGAGAGAGCGCGAGCTGCTTGCACATTCCTGTACCAGAGCAAATACATGAGAATGTCTCTGGAGCAGGGAGCCCACACCCTAGTCTGTATCCGAATCCCTGGAGGACTAGTTCAGACCCAGATTGCTGGGCTGCCCTGGGCTTTCTGATTCCGTAGTTATGGGGGGGTTCCAAGATTGCGTATTTCTAGCAAGTTCCCAGGTGACACTGCTGCTGGTCTGGGCAAGCCGTGCGCCGGGGGTGGAATTAGGCCCACCGTTACTGACAGGTGGCGCTCGGCGTGTTTGGCCCCCGACGGCGGTCCTGTGCGGAGCGGAGACGGCGTGTTGCCGCGGCCCCGGCAGGACCACAGACGCCACGCTGAGGGGCGGGCTCAGGACCTGGCCGATGTCAGACGTGGCGTTTGGAGGGTTGCTCTGCTGTGGAAAAATCTCCGTGGTTATTGTAAAATAATTATAAAGGTTTTTGTAAAGGGTACTTACACGTTGAACTAAAAGGCAGTTGCTTGAAAATACCACCGTGCATACCTTATCTCAAGAATGTTGTGTTAGATTGAAGTGATCACAGAATTTTTGAGGCAAAAGTAAAATGATCTTCATAAGGAGGGTATTCATTATGAAAATCTAAGTGAAGCTATTTCATTCACAAAGGGGCAATTTACTGGAATACCACTGATTCCTTATACTTGGGGGAGAAAAATGTAGTCTGGATCCCAGGCTAAATGGTCTGTATCAGACACGTTGCTGCAAAGCTGTCCTCAGAGTACACACGGCAGGACCGCCAAGTAGTCTGAACGAACCCAAAGGCAGGCCCCTTTCTTACTGTTGTAACTAACCCAGCCCTTCACCTCGCCCACGTAGACTCACGCTCCGCGGGATTTTGTGGGAGAGTTACACTGACATTCTGTGGAATTCAGCTAGTGATATTTATGATTCCAGTTTAGGGTTGTAAATAACCACTTCTTTTTGTTTGGAAAACTGCCTGGAGTGCCAGAATCATTCGGGCCAGGGTCCAGGACGCAGTGAAGGATTTGGAGGCAGCTGGCAGTGACCCGTGGCACGTGGGCGGCACTCACTGAGGATGGTGGGAGGTGGGGCGTGAGGGCTTTGCCTCTTAACTTAGACCTCACCACGCGACGCTTCCCTTGTTGCTGGTACGGTTTTCCTTGGGCAGTTTTCAGGCAGTTCTGAGAACTGCCTCGGAGCCAGTGGGTTATATTGCTGATGCTCAGAAACACTCTTGTGGTAGGAGAGACCAGAACATGGGGAAGCCTAGGTTCCTTCCGGCCTTTTGAGTTCTGTGAACCTGTTCAGGAATAAAAGGTTTGTAAGCTGTTGTGTTTGTTACGCCTTTTAGCAAACTTCAGCCACTTCTGTATTTGGTAGTGTAGACTTCGCACCAACTCTGCAAACAAAAGCATCTAAAAATGCTGCCGAAAGTTAATTTTCTTAAAGGCATCAAAGAGCTAAGAGGAAATTAGATAATTGCCAGGTTAAAGAAAAAGCAAGAATTGTGAAAACTGTGCTTGTAACGGCATTCCCTAAGGGCATTTGGCAGGTGTGAGGGGTGACTTGCAGGCCTCATGACTGAGGGACAGCAGCAGTGCCCACGGGAAGAAATGACAGGAGTTTTCCTTTCACAGAGAGAGACCACCAGAGCCTGCTCCCCGACTTACCACGGACACGCGTGGCATCGTACAGAGAGAGGAGCCATACCTCACCCCGGTTAGACTTGCCCAAATTCATGTCGCCCTGTTCTGTCAGATGCTGAATTGAGTTTAAAGTACTGCCTGATGGATCAGTGATGGCCCTAAGAACCTGACAGAAGGATATCCACGTCCCCATTGGAAGAAAACACCTTTATCCTAGGCCTCAGATACCTTCTCAGATCATTTTTTTTAATCCTCACCCGAGGATATTTTTCCATTGATTTTAGAGAGAGTGGCAGAGAGAGGGAAAGACAGAGACATCGATGTGAGAGAAACACATCAATCGGTTGCCTCCTGCACACACCCTGACCAGGGACTGGGCCAGGGAGGAGGCTGCAACCGAGGTACATGCCCTTGACCAGAATCAAACTTGGGCCCCTTCAGTCCACAGGCCGACACTCTGTCCACTGAGCCGAACCAGCTCGGGCTCTTCTCGAATCATTTCCATGGTGTGGCTCGGTGGTTGAGCATCAGCCTATGAGCCAGGAGGTCACAGTTTGATGCCCAGTCAGGGCGCTTGCCCAGGTTGTGGGCTCCATCCCCAGTAGGGGGCCTGCAGGAAGCAGATGATCAGTGATTCTCTTACATCGATGTTTCTCTCTCTCTCCCCCTCTCTGAAATAATAGAAAACAAAACACACAAAAAAATAAGCACAGAATTCATTATGAGTAAGAGCAGGCAGAAATTGGAACTGCAGGGCCTTGTAAATATTAGTCACAGAGCCTAAAATTATATTTTTTTATCTTTTAAGGAAATAAAAGATAAAATACCTATCATTATGGAGCTACCAGGAGTAACAGAGTAGGTAATTCAGAACGGTCCTCCCACTGATATGAATTAATCCAGCTAGACCCGTGGTCGGCAAACCTCGGCTCGCGAGCCACATGTGGCTCTTTGGCCCCTTCAGTGTGGCTCTTCCACAAAATACCACGGCCTGGGCGAGTCTATTTTGAAGAAGTGGCGTTAGAAGAAGTTTAAGTTTAAAAAATTGGGCTCTCAAAAGAAATTTCAATCGTTGTACTGTTGGTATTTGGCTCTGTTGACTAATGAGTTTGCCGACCACTGAGCCAGACAAAATCCAGCTAGAACTGAATGGCTGACTAGGCTGTGCAGAATCACTGGGCCAAGATCTGCGAGGATGGCTTTTCAGGGCTGAGTACGATCGGTGATCCAAAGGGGAGGGTAAGAAGCTGAAGAGCACCTCGGACATTGTTGTGGACGTGGTTGTATTGGTGGGGAAAGGTTGGAGTCCAGGGATTATAGCAAAAACTCCAAGATTTGCGTTCCTGTGTGACAGGACGGTGCCAGGAGAGAGGTTAGACAGGAAGGTGCCAGTCACTGCACAGACTGCCGCTCACCTCACATCACCCAGCGGCTGGGGGTCCCCGTCACTGAGAAGGGTGAAGGGACCTCGAGTTCCTGATGTTGCAGCTGCGCAGCAGAAGCACCTGGGAGCTCCACTCGGAGGAAGGGAACATCAGCCTCAGTCTCACACCAGTTTTCAGAGACAGTGTTCGACAGATAGGCAGTTAGGCCTATCACGGGACAAGACATCGAGGATAAAATACCAATAAGAACTGACCAACAGGTCTCAGAACTCTGCTTACTAAGTTCAAGAATATAAGTATTCACTTTTTAAAAATATATATATTTTTATTGATTTCAGAGAGGAAGGAAGAGGGAGAGAGAGAGATAGAAACATCCATGATGAGGGAGAATCATGGATCGCCTGCCTTCTGCAAGTCCCCCACTGGGGACCGAGCCCACATCCTGGGCATGTGCCCTTGACCAGAATCGAACCTGGGACCTTTCAGTCTGCAGGCTGACGCTCTATCCACTGAGCCACCGGCCAGGGCAGTATTCACTTTTTTTTAAAGTGATAGAACATTTGAAAGAAAACAGAAACCTGAAAACTGAACATTTTGTAATCAAAATTAAGAAAAAGGTATGTGAGATAACAGTAGAATAAACCAGCTGAAGAGAGAAATCGTGAGCTGTAAGGTAGGCCGTAAGAAGGAATCCAGAATGGGTGAAGGAGGTCAGTTATGTAATAGCAGGTGGGAACTGGGCTTTTGGAGGTGAGCACAGTGTAATGTACTGTTGGATTATAGGGTTGTACACTTGAAAGTTACATAATGCTGTAAACCAGTGTCCCCTGAGTAAAACAAAAAATTTAAAAAATCCAAAAATAAAAATGAAAGAATTCAGACTGAAACGTGGAGAAAAGAAGGTTGGAAAATACAGGAAAGATCCTAAGAGGCATTAATATAGAGTGAAAAGGCCTAGTTTGTGTAAAATTGTTCGGACGGGCTAAGAAGAAGATAAGGCAGAAAAGTATTTGCAGTGGTTGTCATTTAGAACTTGCCCACAGTTTCAAGAAGCCCAATGAAACCCAAGCAGGGAAAATAGTGAAGCTGCAGACATCGTACTGAGACTGGAAAAAAGAAAATTAAACGCTAGACTAACTCATAAACTTGGATTCAGAATTTCTAAATAAAGTTTTTGCAAGCCAAATCATGCAGTGTGTAAAAGGAATAATGTATCCCAACAACGTTGGGTTTATTCAAGGTATTTAAGATTGGCTTAACATTGGAAAATCAGTCATAGCTTTTTACATCATATTCAAAGAAGAAAAGAAAGCATATGGTCATCTCAGAAAATGCAGCAAAAGCATTTAGTAAGATCACTATCAAATCACTTCGTAATAGGAAACTAGGAACCCAATGAAATTTCCTTAATCTGAAAAATTGTACCTACAAAAAATGTATAGCTAGCATAAAACTAATAAATAAGTTTAACGAGGTTACTAGATACCAGGATAGTAAATAAAATCAATTGTATTCATAATATCAAAGTATTTAGTATCTAGAAGTAAAACTACCATATCATGGATTGGAAAACTCACTATAGTAAAAACTTCTTTTCTTCCCCTACTGATTTATAAGTTCAGTGCAGTCCCAATTAAAATTCCTTTTTAAAAGTCTCACATATTTATTACTGAACCAGAATACTGGTACAGAAAACCATTAACACAGAGAAATGCCCTTTCCAGTAAACCTCCGTGACACACGCCCAGCTGTCCAGATGGCAGTGATCTCTCAGTGATAGGGTCGGAGGCAGGCAACCGGTACACACACACACACACACACCACACACACACACACACATGCACGCACGCACACGTGAGCCTCTCGAGTGCACGTCCTCATCGGCCCAGCCTGCTGCTGCTCCAGGGTCTCTGGGAGTGGTACCGACTTCATCACCAGCTCTCATCCGAATCCACTGGGCCATGGGCCGATGCTGCTTTTGTTTCTTGGCCGGGAAACGCTTGATTCTGAAAGTCTTGCGAGAAAACACGGTGGGAAGAGGCAGCTTCACGCACCGATGGCAGAGGACGAGAGAGCCCTATTAACGTCCTTTACGTTGCGGATTACAATTCTCTTTTGAGGAAGTTGAAATGGAGATTCTAAAATTAAAATCTGGACTTTCAGTGACCCAGTAATGCTAAGACACTGTTTAAAAAGAAGACGATGGGAGGGTTTGCTCTACCAGACATCAGACTTATTGCAGAGCTGCAGTAACTTCGATACAAAGGTGGAGAAAAAGACGAACGGGACAGAATGGAACTCATACGTTGTCCTGCCCAAGTGGGACGCTTCGTGCACCACGTGGGAGGCACTTGCTTATGTGGATGTGGGGAAACGTGGGGCTTATTTTGTGATTGAATATCCTTATTTTCAGAGAATGAAACTTGACCTTACCTCCTGTCACAAACACAAAATTAATTCCCCGTCTCCTACATGTAGAAGGAGAAAGCGGACTCTGGAGGGTAACGTAGGCCTCGGCTGCAGGGGGTTCGTCAGTTTGATGTGGTCTCAGTGTCCCCTGCGGTCCCCGTGCTTGTGCTTTGGGTGCTCCGGCGAAGAAAGCAATCACGGCCGCGTGCGATGTCAGCAGCTTCCCCCCGTGTTTTCTCCTGGGAGTTTTATAGTTTGGGTTCTTATGTTAGATCTTTAATACATTTTGAGTTAATTAAAATAAAGAAGATAACAGAGAGAAATATCTTGACTTTGAGGTTTTGTCTGGGCAAGAAAGGGACACAATAGACATGAACCATAAAGGAAAGTGTTGATAAATTTGCATAAAAAATAGAAATTTGTATTCATCAAAAGACACCAAGAAAATAATAAAAAGGCAAAAAACAGGAGGGAGAAGATCTTTATGTTTATGACCCAGGAAGAAGTGGTATCCGGAGAACAGAAGGAACGCCTGCAATTTAACGGGGGGAAGCCATCCCGTAGGAAAATGGTCAGGAGAAGAAGTATTCCAAAAGGAGAAGTCCAAGCAGCCAATAAGTAAACGCAAAGAGAATCTGTTTAATAATCAGAAAAGGATTCACATTAAGAACTCGGTATGATACTGTGCTTTACCTGCCCGAGAGGCAGGAATCGAAGTCGGAGAACCGAGCCCCGGTCGGATCCACAGCAGTGCGGACGCTCACACACTGTGACCACGGAAGTTGGTGCTGCCACGTAAGGAAGCAGTGTCCTGTCACAGCTGAAGGTGCAGGCGGCCGGGTGGCGACCGCCGCTCCAAAGGTCTCCTTAAACCAGCGGTCGCCAACCTTCCGGACCTCACGGACCACCGGCTGGCGACCGCCGCAGTCTGGAGGAGCCGGTGCACGTGTACACAGGAGACGTGTACACCGATGTGCACCAGCGCGCTGTTTAGAATGACCAAATACGGAAAATAGCCCACACATCCACCAGCAGCCAAATATATGAATTATGGTATGTCCAGATAATGGAATATTAGTCAACAAAAAACGGATTAGCCGAAACGGTGTGGCTCAGTGGATAGAGCGTTGGCCTGCGGACTGAAGGGTCCCAGGTTCGATTCCGGTCAAGGGCATGTACCTTGGTTGCTGGGCACATCCCCAGTAGGGGGATGTGCAGGAGGCAGCTGATGGATGTTTCTTTCTCATCAATGTTTCTAACTCTCTCTCCCTCTCAATTCCTCTCGGTAAAAAATCAATAAAATATATATTTTTAAAAAACAAAAAACGAATTAACTGCTGCTGTGGATAACAGCATGGATGTATCTGACAGTGTTAAGTGAGCAGACCAAATGTAAAAAATGCAGACATACGTATGTACTGTTACAGGTCCCGTTACATGAATTTTAGGAACAGGCAAAAGTGCCCTATTGTCTTAGACGATAAAACGACAAGGAAGATACAAAAATACTTCCCAGGAAAAGGACTCTTCAGAGATGGCTTCTGGAGTGAATCAGGCTTTCTTCCTCAGGCGGCAGTTGCGGTGTTCAAGTTGTTATTCTTTAAATAGTACTTACATGTTTTCTGTTTTTTCTGACTTTTCTGTTTATATTTCACAATAATACACATTTAAAAATTTAAGTAAAAATCAAACAGTGTCTTCTCCAAAAGTCCCTTCCTTGCAGAAATGTTTAATTATTTCAAATAAGAGTTTCTAAGTGTTCTTGTACATGCACAAGCATTTTTTTCATTCTTGCCATGGTTTTAAATTTGGTCCAAATGAACATGATACGATTTCATTGACTTTTCTCATTAATAATCTGTAATGATCAACATCACCTTTCAGTCTGAATAGTGACAGCACCCCAGAGGCGTTCTGTGGATTATCAGAAACATGAGGCATGTGTGTGCTGTTCCTATCAGTAAACAGTTTGAGCAGATGGATTGGACAGGGCGTTTTTCCAGTTGCCTTTCATGAGTTTTTAGAATCCTGCCAAATTTAATAGAGATTCAGCTGTGAGGCTCTTGAACCTGAGTAAGCAAACCGCAGAGCTGGCTGCATTCCCAATTTGAAATGAACTCAGAGATGTCGTGTCACATGACGTGTGGTAGCTAGGCAGAGCTTGCTCTGGTGTTCTATGTTGGAAGACTCCAGCAGATACTGTGAAGGCAGGAAGGTAGACACTCTTCCCCACACCCCTTCCGCCCGGGACCCAGCTTTGGGAGGTGAGGGGGTGGTATGTGATGCTCGCCTCGCCGTAAAGAACAAGCAGGAATCCCTGAGCGCGGCTCGGCCTGACTGTTCATTCCTGAGGCCCGGGCCCCGCCAGACACTGCCTGTTCGCGAGCCCTCGCGGTTTCACGTGCTCTCCCTTCCTCTCAGCTGGAATTCTCCAGTTGAGAGGAAATGGGAAACATTCAGTCCGAAGGACCTCTTATTCTTATCCTCCTCACTTAATACATTCTCAGATTCTCTAGCTGTTTCCTTAAAGCAGCTGATGAACCACAGCCCACAGTGCACGCCGCAGTGCTGGGCCCGCAGGTGCGCGCACGTCCGCACTGAGACCTCCCTCCGACCGCCAGCCGCCCCTCCGGAGACGCACGGCCGTGCAGGGAATGCTCCCTGGAGCTGCTTCCCATTTTAAATGAGGGAAATGCATGTCATGTCCATTTCAAACCAGTTTTCTAAACTGAAACACAGTAAAATGCTGTTTTATAAGTACCGTATTTTCTGGCGTATAAGACGACTGGGCGTATAAGATTTTCCTGGGTTAAAAAGTTGTCTTATACGCCGGAAAATACGGTAGTCCAATATATCTAATCCATTATATCTAATCCCATCAATATAGTCCAATATACCGTGTTTTCCGGCGTATAAAACGACTTTTTAACCCAGGAAAATCTTATGCGCCCAGTCGTCTTATACGCCGGAAAGTACAGTAATAGACACATGTTAGGATGCAATTTGTTTTAACATCGTAACAATTGATGTGAATATTTTGTTTACACAAGTTCTATTTGGAGTGTAATTCAACTTGCATATCATTGTAGTTAAAATGCACTGAGTTTAGTGCATATATAAATTTTTCTGTATACATATCAACTAAAAAACGTTCTATTTTGAGATCGATATGATCTGTGAAGTTAGGGCGTTACAAACAAGAGGTAGATTCATTCTCCCAGGAAAATGCCTGTTGTTATTGAGTACCTTGCCACGTGCAGAGGGTGCGGTCCGTGTCTGTGAGCCCACATGTTAAATAAATGGTGGCTGTGTCCTAACTCTGTCTTAGAAACTTACATAGAGGGTTTTAAAAAAAGCGAAATTCTGTATCTTTAACCAGATAAGCTCTACCTACCCCTCTCACTTTGTGGAAAATTTTAAAACATATCAGATGAGTTCTGGACCCTAATCCTGGCTCTGTTTGGGTATATTCCTAGGCAAGTCACTCCACTAGATTATGATTTCTTTATAATACAAGAAGTAGATTGAATTAGAATATCTTTAGGGCCCTGGCCACCTCTAAAATTATGTGATGTTTTGCTTCAAACATGTCATATATGCAGATCCTGTAAGCAGCAGATACTCAGATGAGTGAAACCGTTTTTAAAGCTTCTCTCTTCTAGAATGTTTAGACTTTTCCAAAATAGTTTTATTCTATAACCAGTTTCAGAAAAACCCAGGTATAAATTATATACTTACAGGGTAGGAAGATAGTGAAAATTTTATTTTTATTTCTTTATAATTAAACATATTTAATATAAATATAAAATAATCATAAATTTGAGAATTCTGTTTTTAATATTTATTTGTTAAGTGACCACACAGTATGTCCTATAAAGGTCTCTCTTAAGCTTTCCAATTCATATTATAATTTTCAATCTTAGCTGGTGAACTGACTTTGTACTTTGATTACCCAAAAAATGTTCTTAAATCTATTTATTTGTAAACTTAAAATACGTTACCAGCAAATATTAAGAACAAGCAATGAACCACAAAATTAAGTTTTTGTCATGCATGTTTCTGGGTGAGTGTCTAGATTGGGAAAGGGCAGGCGGAAGATAGATTTGGCAGTGTTAATAGGCAAGCCCTCACTGGAGTATTTTTTTCTTTTTTCAAGCATTACTCTGCCACCAGTGAAGTCTCATTATTTCTAAATGTCCTAATCAATAAGGTCGTGAAAGATTGATCTCAGGAGCTGCCACTGTGTTTATGACAAGAAGCATATGGAGTCATTTATGGGAGTGGGCAGTCATTCTCCTGTTAACTAGCAAGTCAGGGAATCAGTGAGCCCATCTGACATGTCTTCAGGTGGTCAGGAAAGTCTGCCTGGTGTCCATCACTGACAGAGGAGGAGACTCATATTGCTAATTGAATTCCCTATGAGAGCAAATATATACCATCCTGTGGGGGGAGGGGAGAAGGAGCGAATCTATACAAGTCTCCAATACGTATGAGTTGGTTGCATTGATTTTCCTCTGCTGATGGCCTGGGGTAGATACAGAATGTCCTTAGGAAATATAAAGTTGATTACAGCAGCTCCTTTTCACTTAAGACTTTCAGAATTGCAACTACCAGTGTTTCAAAAAATATATATTTGAGTATTTTAAACAAACATTGTAGGTCTGTTAGAGTGATGTGTGCTGTAGAAAAAGTGCAGCACAAACATTTTCTCATTTATTGTGAACCTGATTTAAGGACAACACTATATTCTCTCGTAGGAGAGTACTATCGTTTATTTGGCTATTCCTCTGGGGGACTTTAGGTTTACAAAGTATTTTTTGAATTACTATAATACATGTTCATTGTTAAAAACAAAATTAAGCAATACAGAAATATATAATAGAATAGGCGAAAGCCCCTCATTTTCCCCTCTTACCCCTCTTCTCAGACATAACAACTGAGATTTTTACAGACCCCCCCTTCCCCGCCCCAGTTTTTTCACTTGTTTCACACCTAATTTGCAGGCAGTTTTGTATAGCATGTGCTGTTACTGAATCTTCCTGAAGCATTCAACTTCATTTGCATAGGAGCTTTCTTCCTAGTATGTCCTTAGTTTACTTGACATTAATCTAAATTACGTAAGATAGTGAAGAATCAATGGACATAGAGTTGTCTGGGAAAAGATACAACGCTCAGGCAGAAGAAGAATGTTCACTGGGATGTAGGCATCAGTCTGCATGTTTTACAGGGAGATGAAGGCTGTCCCCTAACCATCGTCGTGGCTAAGTGGAGGTCAGGTGCAGATGGAAAGGCTTTGTACTGTACTAATTCATAGGCCTGTCTGGTTTGCAAGCATTTCCCATTCCTCCTTGCCAACATTATGCATTATCGATCCATAATGCATTTTAAAACTGGAAAATGTTTGTCAGTGAACAACAACATCAAAACCCTAGAATTTATTGAGCATCTGCTCTTGTAAACTTGCTAATCTTGTTAACTCATCATAGTAATTTTGTAATGTTATCCCCATTTTGAGAATAAAGACATCAAGACACACAGAGATTTTCTAGCTTGGCCAAGGTCACACCATAAGTGACAAAGATCCAAAAAATTTTAAAGAAATTTTTATTTGGCATAGTCAGTTTACTGCATGAGTGAGCTATTTAGTATTTCAATGCCATATATCCACACAATAAGTTAAAACATTCTGGCAGAATACAGAAGTAGTATCTGTAGTATACGAAATATATTTTTGTTTCATGACCTAAACTTTCAGAATGGTTTGTAAAACTTATTCACTAAGTTTATATTGAGCCTACAAGGTACTTTTCTATTTTTACAAACTAGTGGAAGAGAATGTTAGAAGTTAAGTAACCTTCACAGATATTGAGCCAACTCTCTCATCCTCTTGTGAAATATGTGAATGAAATGTGCCGATGCTTCAAGTCTGTAAAGGCATTAGCGATGTAGATTGGAATGGGATTTCCTGCCCTCTTAGAAGATACCATGGTCCCCTTTCTGTGGGCCTACTGAGTGTCTGCTGTGGCATGTTTTCATAGCACTCGTTAAGACCTGCATTTGTCTTTACTCTTGTAGGTGGTATTCAGACATAAACGAGACAGACACACCCCCTCCCCCCCCCCAGCTTTCTAAGCCATAGTTTCTGCAGATGTTTGTTCGATAACACTCTTAATTACGGGTTGCCGTGAATTTTCACATACTTCATCCCACAAGATGATGTTTTTGGCATGGCACTTCCAAACAGGAAAAGCTATTCTTTACCTTACGCTCTTCAACTTTTCCTAGACCGGAAACTGTTAGTGAACAGCAAACTCTGTGGAATAAAAACGATCTGCAGGTCTCGCTGAGTGCTTGCATGAGGGTTTGTGTAGGACCATTTTAGAAGGAGAATTACAAAATGCATGTTGCATCCAGCCTTTGTGAGACACTCTTCCTTGCTTGTCTTTTGAGGTCCCTGGTTTAGGGTGAAGTGCTGCTCAGCCGAGTGGCGAGGGAGGGCGGTGGTCACCTCTGCACAGGAATCCCAGCCACGCCGTGAGGAGGACGCTGGAGGGGGAAGGGTGTAGCAGTGAAACACACGAGGCCCCTGTGTTCTGATTGGGAATCTCTGGGGCAGAAGAAAGGATGGGGATTCCATTATTAAAGGCCCCGTGTGAGTCCTGTCCTCTGGAAGGCTTCTCACTCCCTCGTCCCATCTCCTCAGACGGCCGCCCGTCCTCTGCACCCACTCTGGTTCCCTCTCACGCATCTGCTGTTGGTTAGTTCCGTGGTCGGCAAACTGCGGCTCACGAGCCACATGAGGCTCTTTGGCCCCTTGAGTGTGGCTCTTCCACAAAATACCACGGCCTGGGCGAGTCTATTTTGAAGAAGTGGCGTTAGAAGAAGTTTAAGTTTAAAAAATTTGGCTCTCCAAAGAAATTTCAATCGTTGTGCTGTTGATATTTGGCTCTGTTGACTCATGAGTTTGCCGACCACCGGGTTAGTACATTGTATGCTTCCACCCCCGTGCCTCGGAATTACTTACGGTTTTTAAAAAGTAAATGCGATGACTGCGTGATTCTGTCTCCTTTTTTGTTGTGTTTTACGTGTGTGTTTTTAATATAAAAATTAAAAAGAAAAAGATGCTTTGGGACCTCCACAGACTGCCCTCCACCAGTAATTTTGAGCAGGGTTGAGAGTCATTGCTCTGCCTGACAGTTCATTTGCTAGTTTGTCTTCTCATCGGATTGTGGAGTCTTTGAGGATCCCTTTGTGTCTGTGTCCCTAGCAGTAAGCCCAGAGTCTGACATGTTACTAGGTACTCAGTAAAGACTTACTGAAGAAACCACAAAACTAAGGAATGGATGAGATTGTTCAGTCAACCAGGAAAAGGATAAAGAGAAAGCTAATGGTGTTTGTATGTATAAAAGGTTTTTTAGGAAGGGGGTGGGGAGGGGAAAGGTTTTTTATAAAAAGGTCTAAGATGCACTATTCTACTTTCTTTGAGAATGAGAAATAGGCCATCATGCACAACTTCATAGACTGTATTATGAAGATTTCTTTGCCCATAAAGATTACTAGACGATGTCAATAGATGATTTATGAAGGGTGTGGCCTCCTTTCGTCAGATGGTAGCTAGAAGTGTTCCCCTGCACACTGGAGACTTAAGCCGAAGTCACCCATGATGTGTGGTTCAGACCATTGGGCCAGGACAGAGTTGGTGAGAAAAGTTAGAATAATTGGGTCTCAGGGTGAGTCTGTCTGGGGTCCTCGGTGTAGAGATGGAGCTGAGCATCCTGACGGGAGGCAGAGGCAGAGGCAGAGGCACGCGGACACGTGAGCTGCAGCTCCAAGGCAGCAGTGCACCGTGGGCCCAGGAAGAAGGCAGCTGAGGCGGGGACTGACTGGACTTGCTGAGCTTTCTCCTTCCTGGTGGGGGCTGTGCGGGGACCGGCTGGGAGTTTGAAAGAAACTGTAGAGGGCTCGGCACCTCTCTGAAAAACAGCACGGAGCTACCAGTGGCAAGAACTTAGCCAGGTGTACAAATTCATGCTGTTGTCTTTGATTTTATAATTGCACTAGAGGCCCGGTGCACGAAATTCATGCACAGGGGCGGGGGGGGGCAGTGTCCCTCAGCCCAGCCTACACCCTCTCCAATCTGGGATCCCTCTCACAATCCAGGACTGCTGGCTCCCAATTGCTCGCCTGCCTGCCTTCCTGATTTCCCCTAACTGCTTCTGCCTGCCAGCCTGATCACCCTCTAACCACTCCAATGCCAGCCTTATCGATATCTAACTGCTCCCCTGCCAGCCTGTTTGCCCCCAACTTCCCTCCTCTGCTGGCCCGGTCACACCTTACTGCCCTCTGCAGGCTTGATTGCCTCCAACTGCCCTCCCTTGCAGGCCTGGTGCCTCCCAACTGCCCTCTCCTGCTGACCATCTTGTGGTGGCCATCTTGTGTCCACATGGGGGCAGGATCTTTGACCACATGGGGGCATCCATATTGTGTGTTGGAGTGATGGTCAATCTGCATATTACTCTTTTATTAGATAGGCTAGAGGCCTGGTGCACAGGTGGGGGCCAGCTGGTTTGCTCTGAAGGGTGTCCCAGATCAGGGTGGGGGTTCCCTTGGGGCGTGGGGCAGCCTGAGCAAGGGGCCTGTGGTGGTTTGCAGGCCAGCCATGCCCCCTGGTGACCCAAGAGGAGGCCCTGGTATCTGGGATTTATTTACCTTCTACAATTGAAACCTTGTAGCCTGGAGTGGAGCCAAGCCTCCTGCTCGCTCCGCCGGCAGCCGTTTCTGTTGGGGTTTGTGTGTATCTTCTATAATTGAAACTTTGTAGCCTTAAGGGGAGGCCTGGGCCGACCAGGGTGTGCAGAAAGCGGGGGGGAAACCCTAGCCTCCTGCTCTTTCCAGCTCCGTGGCTGCTGCCATTTCTGTTTGGATTTGTTTACCTTCTGTAATTGAAACTTTGTAGCCTTGAGTGGAGGCTTAGGCCGGGAAGGGCAGGCGGAAAGCTTGGCTTCATCCGTTGCCTGGGAAACCCAAGCCTCCCTCCTGCTCCCTGTGGCTGTAGCCATCTTGGTTGGGTTTATTTGCATACTCGCTCTGATTGGCTGGTGGGCATGGCTATTCATGTAGTGGAGTTATGGTTAATTTGCATATTACTCTTTTATTAGGTAGGATGTTTCAGAGTGAATCTAGTGGTTTTGAATTAAAATATAATGATACAATATAACTGAAGTTAGGTCAGTTTTTATTTTAGCTAACACTGTTCAAAATAAAACAGATTCTTTTGTTTTCATTAGAATAGTAGAACTCTCTCCCTTCTCCAATCTTCATAAAAGATCTTTGCGATGTATTTTACATATTCAGAATGTTGGCAGAATGACAAAGAAGGTCATAGTAAATTCAGTGGAAAAAATTAAGACTTTAATTTCTCATATAGTGTAGTTAGTATGCATTGCCTCATATAAAATGTATAAAATAATGTAATTGATAGCTATTATGGACTGTAAGAAACCAGGTCCTCTGATTTAATATATTTGTTACCATGTCTCAAAATGACCTCCCTTCCATTTTGTAATCACTTATTTACATATGTATAAATTAAAAAATTAATTTATCTGTCCTTCATGTTACAAGTCATCGTTAAGCTCTCAGTATGTGAGGCCCAGGAATACAAATGTAGGAACTGTAAACATTTATAGACTGTCATAAAAATTCAGCCAGCAAAATTCTAACATAGTAATTTATAAATATAAAGTAATTTAATTGTATAACTTATCATTATAAAGCAATAGAATTTGTTCTGCAGTGCCTTCTTAATCAAAAGATAACTTCACGTCTTCCAAAGACCCGGACTGGACCAGAATAAATGACTGTGCACCTTTTCAGGAAAGCTGTGCAGAGGCCATGACAGTCATGTCCCATGGAATTGAGGGCATGAAGGAATGGGATTGGAGTTAGAGGTTTTATTCCAAACTTTGCCACTTAAAATAATTGGGGGAAAAAACAACACACAGAAGGTTAACATATTTTAAAATTCTGTTCCAATTAGAAATTGTCCTTTAAAGAGAAAATTTTGCCCTTTTTTCTACAGGCTTCTAATGCTTTTGTCTCTCATTTTACTTATTTTTGCCTCGACTAATTTGCCACAGTATCTTTGGTGCATGTGCTGTGAAGACTGATGACAAACAACACTATGACCTCCCAAAGCTGCTCCCTTGGTGACCACTAATGGTTTATCTGGTGTCAAACAGGATCTTTGTTTTCTTGATTTTAGATAAATTTGCAGCCCACTGCCTCACCAGTCATGATGTCAGTTGTTTACATTTCAGCAAAATGTTTGTCGTAACTTTCAAATACAGGGGAACTGTGGACAGACGGTATTTATCACGCTGCAGAGACTGTCAGGAACGGTTGGCCTCAGCGGAGCGGAGGCGAGCTCAGCGTTTCTGTTTTAATCTGCGGGGTCAGGCCGCTCCCTGGGGCGCCCACTTGCAGCGCGAGGACAGGACCAGCACGGGACTTCTGTGCTGGTCGCCATGTGCTGCTCTCAGTTACATTTTATTTTCTTTTTAATATATTTTATTGATTTTTTACAGAGAGGAAGGGAGAGGGATAGAGAGTTAGAAACATCGATGAGAGAGAAACATCCATCAGCTGCCTCCTGCACACCCCCTATTGGGGATGTGCCCGCAACCAAGGTACATGCCCTTGACCAGAATCGAACCTGGGATCCTTGAGTCCGCAGGCTGACGCTCTATCCACTGAGCCACACCGGTTAGGGCTACATTTTCACAAAAGGTGTTTTATAGATGACGCTGAGGTCGAGAAGACGCCGTCCCAGCACTGGAAGCGATACCATTGCTCTTCCAAAGTGAGAGGGGAGCTCAGGGGTGGACCGTTTCCTGGTGACAGTCTCTGTCAGGAGAGAGGGGGGTTCTTAGAAAGCAGGGGTGCCCTGTGCTCGCACCGTGGTCATGTCAGCTCTTACGGCCACGTAAAGCTGCCTCTCAATTCCGGGGCTCCCCACAGTCTCTTATTGGGCAGGAGGGACGGGGGAGGGTATAAGTGAATGTCATGTTGCTTAAGATGTGTGCACACCTGGGCAGGTGCTACATAAACGTTGAGTCATTTAATGTAGGACACGACCTTCCTGCTGGAGACCCCCAGTTCGTGGCCTCCCGGGGCGCGCTCTCTCACTGTTGGTGAGAATGGGTCCCCGACCTGCCTGCGCCTCTGTCCTCTCTGCGCTCCCTGTGAGCTGGCTCCTGTCGTGGCCCCATGTCCTCTGCTTATCGGTGCCTGCTGTTTGCCTCACCAGGCGTTTCCTGTAGAAAACCCAGCGTCAGTGCCGATCTTGGGGCCTTAGAGAGCACGGTGAGGGGGGTGGGCCCAAGTGATAGATACATCGATGAACGGAAAGTCAGCGTCCACCTGCACAGTTAAAAGAAAAATAAAGGAAAGCAAAGGAAAGTCAGTGATGGGGAAGTCACCAGAACGGCTTGATGACTTGTCATGTGTTCACCTCATCGGCAGTGTCGTCGTCTCTCTGACACGGAGAGCAGCGTGGGAAGGAGACGCCTCAGCTTCTTCCCGGGGTGCGCGTCCCTCCGTGCCCTCCCCTTCCTTCTCCAGGAAGCACGGTCCTGAGGCTCTTCCCGCTCCCCAGTCTGGGGTCTGGGAGGTAAGAGGGTGGGACTCTTTGGAGGCTGACTGAACCTGATTGGTGGTCTGAGCCACCCTAGCAGCCCCTCCTGCTGGAAGAGTCAAGGTCTTGGTCATTGACGAGAGAGCCCGGCCGTGTGGTATTTGAAGAAATACAGCATCAAAGAGAACTTAAACGTTTTGTTCTCTTCCGTTTGCCGCAAATCACAATTGTAGACAAGCAGGCTGCAGTAGGAAGTTTTCAGCAAGCAGGATCGTAGAAGTTGGTGGGATCTCAGAACAGATGCTCTGTTTCTCCACCCCTGATAGTAACAGGACTAAAGCTGGCATTTGCAGACTGCTCCGTGGTTTCCAAAGCACCTTTCCCTGTTTGCCCTGGGAGCACATCTTTTTACAGAAGGTAGCGCAAAGCTCGCGGGTCCGGAGGAGGCGGAATGAGGACAAGGAGACCCACGGTGCCTGGAGGGTGGCAGGTGGGAGAGCGGGGTTCCGCTGGCTCTGAAGAAGAGCGGGTGCTGTGGCTCCGGGGTGATGTGATGCCGGGGTTTCCCTGCCGCCCCGGGGCGAAGAGCGGGCATCTGCTGGGGAGCAGAGCGAGGACAGCGTCCGCGGTTCAGCGCCGTCACTACAGGTGACAGACAGGCCAGCAGCGCTCTGTGTGCCCACGGCCGCCGCTGCCCAGAGCCAGGAGACTGGGAACACGGGAAAGCAGTGCAGGCGGATCGACGTCCTGACCCTCATTCTGTGCCCGTCACCGTCCTGAGTTCCTCACGCGGAGCCACACCTCTAACCCTTCCGGAGCCTGTTCCTCTCCTCAGCCCATTTCCCAGTGAGAGAGCTGAGCCCTTGGCCAAGGCTCCTTCCGCAGCAGCCACCGGCGGGCAGGCTTTGGAGGCTCTGGGTGCCAGAGTGCGTGCCATTCGGCACTGCAGTGCCCTGGCCGAGCGGGGGACCTTCGCCCGGCCTCGTGCTGGCCTGCACGTGTCCCTGGAGTGGCTGTCGAGCGGCGCGTCCTCACACACTCTCGGGGCCGTCACTGCAAAGCCGTGTTTCCGTCCGAGCAAGACGCCTGGTGGTGGTAGGGAGTGTTTTCCAGCCCAGTGAGGAAAACAGGCTGGAAATGGAGGGCATGGTGGTGACTTTCGGAGCAGGTTTACAAAAGAGAAAAATAACAGGTTCCGTTGATAGGCTTGTGGGCCCTCCAAATGGGGCACGAGCTCTCAGTGGAACGGTAGCTGGGAAGACATGGGGCGCAGACACCTGGGCTGACATACCGGTTTGGCTCTTCAGCTCAGCTCAGCCAGGAAAGCGGCAGAAATGGAGAGCAGTCTGTGGAGGAGGAGAGGAGAGACCTGAGGGGGGACCCGAGGAGAAGCAGTATTTACTGCAGAGACTGACACACTACCGCCCCGACAAGGCTGGCCCGCTGCCGCGCTCTAATGGCCTGCAAACAGGACGGCCTTCACGTTGATGGAGGGCTGGGGTGAACATCGGAGCCTGGATTTTGCCTCTTAGCCTGAAAACTTAGAGTCTTCACTATCTGGTCCTCCAAGAAAGCTTCCTGAGCCGCCTCTGGCAGAGGAGAAGGAGCCTTCAGAGGCAGAGATGGTGCTGAGAGGGACGGTGAGAGTCAGAAGAGCTGTCAGTCCGCCGGGAGGGACGGGCTTTCAGCTGGGGAGACGGTCGTGCTGGTGTAAGCTTATGCACCGGCACCTCTCTTCTGCGTCAAATGCTTCACGGGAGTAAAAAATACTTTAAAGGAAACTCAGGGTATAGCCAGGTTATAAACAAAATACAAAAGTGGGATTTCTGTGGCCCAGAAATGGAACGAGGAGGGCCTCCAAGTGGGGAAAAGGGCAGAAGCCGCGTTCTGTGCCGCTCCCCGTCCACACGGGCTCTGGGAGCCAGGATGGGCTCCTGCGGACCCCGGGGAGGCCCGGGGCCCCGTGGGAAGCCGGGTTCACCCCCTGAGGCCCGCTCATCGAGGAGGCTCAGGACGCACTGCCAGCCGCTCCCGGGAAGCCCCAGGCCTGGCAGGAGCAGAGCACAGGCCTAGGTCCCAGTCACCACCAGCTCAGCAGCGGCGTCTGAGACCTCGCCCGCGTTCCTGCTGGCGCCCCCGCCTCTGAGCCCGTGAGTGGCTGGATGCCCGGGGCACAGAGGGACGGACAGTGTGGGACAGGACACCGCTAGCTCCAGAGGTGCTACGAACAAAGGCTGCAGGGCGTCACTAAGTCAGATGCTGGGAAAGACAGCCATGAAGCCATTTTTAAAAATAGAATAAGAATTTATAGCAGATGAAATTTTATAAAATCATCTGAGAAAGATTTTTCTTTTAATTTTAAAAAATATATTTTATTGAGTTTTTACAGAGAGGAAGGGAGAAGTATAGAGAGTTAGAAACATCAGTGAGAGAGAGAAACATCGATTAGCTGCCTCCTGCACACTCCCCACTGGGTATGTGCCCGCAACCAAGGTACATGCTTCTGACCGGAATCGAACCTGGGACCCTTGAGTCCGCAGGCCGATCGATGCCCGATCCACTGAGCCAAACCGGCCAGGGCGTGAGGAAGATTTTAAAAGAAATATATTTCGTATACTTCAGGAGAAAGGTGAAAATATCATTTAAAAACAGCAGGAAAGCATGAAAAATAGGCAGAAGAAATAATAGGTAATATGAAAAAAACTAAAATCAAGGAAAAAATACAGTTTTTGAAATTAAAAATAAACTCAACAATATTTAATAGAGACTCCAAGTAGGTGGAGAGAGAATTAATAGCTTGAGAATTACTGTTAAGGAATATACTTAAAACACACAGCAGAAAAACAGATGGAAAGAGTGAAAGAATGGTTAAGAATCATAGAATGTGGACTTCGGGGTTTGTTCCATGCATTCATTTGGAGTTCCAGGAGGAGAGAATGCAGAGAAAAGTGGAGTTGGTGTTTGACACCAACTCCTGAGAATTTTCAAGGATTGAAGAAGGCATGAATTGATATCATAGTGAAACCTCAGAAGATCAAAGAGACTAAAGTGTTTAAGAGCAGAGACGGATGATCTAGAAAGTTCCGTCAGACCGGTAGCAAACTTCTTGTCAGGAGTCAGAGGTGTCCAAGAGAACAGAGCAGGGTCTTCAGAACGTGTGACATTGACCAGGAATTGTGTGCCCAGTGAAACGTGAGTCCAGAATTCAGGCAAAATGAAAACATTTCCAGACATTCAGAGATAAGGAAGTAGGGCCACAACAGGCCCTCACGAGAGAACAACTGAGACATGGACGGCAGCAGGAAGAAAGCGGTCCAGTGCACAGGCTGGGGCCTGGGAGCGTGCTGAGCCTGGCAATTGTGAAAATGCGTCCGTTTGTGTCATTAACCACTGACAGTGTTGAAAACTACAATTTTATTTTATTTTTTTAAAAAGGGAAAGGGAAGAAAAACTAACCCTTTAGTTCATGATAAAATAGGAGGAGGGTATATGAATGGGGGTTAAAATAGGCCAAGGGCCTTCGGGAAAGAGGAGTTTCCGTTAGGTGGCTATTCCTGTGAATGGAAATTCCCGTACAGGGATAGTGTCATCGTTTGTATCCTGGAGGAAGGATTCAAAATCAGATCAATCACACATCAGGCCAATGGTGTCCTAAGGCAAAGAGGACATTACTTGATGTAGCCTTGAAAATCATTAACGGTAAAATTCTAATAGCGGTTAATGAAAATAGACACCTAGATAAGGAATACCTACTTTCTAAGTACATGTAGAAAATCCAATTTTACCAATAAATAAGTTCAACCTAGGTACAGAGGGAAGAATAATTATGCAGTAAGTTATAAATAACAAGTGAATATATTTTAAAAGTATTCACTTAGATATATGTTGGTCTTGTTTTAATGGATTTATAAAAAAAAAAAAACCCACATCAAAACAAAACAAAATCAACAACAACAACAGAAAACCTGGTAATCCAAATGGAAATACCTCCCAGGAGTAATGGTCTCTCTTCTTTGGGCTGTGAGGGCACTTGACCCCTCACAGGACAAGGTCCAGTTTGAGCCTCAGCGCACCCCTCACAGGACAAGGTCCAGTTTGAGCCTCAGCGCACCCCTGTCTGGCTGTACCTCCTCCTGCGGACACTGGTTCCCCAGGCCTCGCTCACGGCCCCGTCCTCACAGGTGGGCTCGTGGTCTGCACACGGCACAGAGCTGGTGTGCACGGCTGTTTCAGGGCCTGAGCTTTTCTCTCTTTCATTGTAACAGCAAAGCATTCGCAGTATGTTGCTGCATGTTGTCTTGCTAAGCTGTGAAATCTTTACAGATTTGCTGGTAAAGTTTGTGTTTGACTAATTGGGCCATTAACCTTTTGCACTCAGATGTCGAGTGTGACTCGACACGGTTAGCATCGGTAGCAGCTCGTATGTCGAATTGTATTGAATGTATCAGTAATTTGAAATATAAAAAAATCCAAATAAATAAGTCTGTATGAAAAGAAACTCCAGTTTTTATTCTACTGCCGCGCTTTGTAAAATCTGGGATATTTAAAAAAATTAAATCCCGAGTAGAATAAAGGAATCGAGAAAAAAGCAAGCGAGTGCAAAGGGTTAAGATAAGTAAGGTTGGTGTGAAGCTCATTGTATTGATGTTTTGAAGGCATTTCAAACCCTATTGGAGATAGCAGGGTCTTATTTAAGTCCTGACAGTCATTTCAGTCTTATGAGAGTCAGGAATTGATAGCGTATGTGAGGTAAGTGAGGTGGGAGAGGTTAAGTGAATTCACCCTAACGCACACAGCAATCGGGGGTTTGATAGTTGATTTATTCACTTTTTTTTTTTTTGGTGACTAAGACACTGAAGTAGAAAGTGTATCCTCCTCTTCAGCATACATGGCGAACATGCTGTAATTGTTGTTTCCCATCTGTATCGCATGTGTTTTCTCTTAAAAATTAAGTGCACAGCAATTTCTCCTCCTCTGTGCCCTCAGAGCCCTCTGCCCGTACATCTGGGACACCTCCCGTGAGTCCTCTGTCTTCCTAACAGACTCGCCTCCGTGCTCCCGCCGGGTGATGCCCACCGTGCTTATGGCAGGACGGGAGGACTGAGTCCCTGAGCAGTTTCATTATCTCCGGAATCTGGGTCCTGAGGGGTTGTTTACATTTCACATTTTCTGAAGTACATACATTTTGAATTGTCGACTGCTTGTTGGCTCTGTGTCAGAGCTCCATAAAGGGCAGTCATTGCCTGTCCCGGACCCCGGACACCCCGGACTGCCTGGTCTGCATCTCGGGAACGTGCTGGCTTCTGTGAGAGAGAAATGTGTGCTTCCCTATCAGAACCTGGCATCGGACTTTTGTCTGATACCAAGTTTTCCTCACCTTGTGCAAATATATAATTCTGATCTATTACTTAAGACTTTATAACTCTGGTCCTGTCAACTGAGTCTGAACCTTTTGTAAAGTAGAAAATATTTTTATGAAGTATTTCAATAATTTGTGTTTTTAAATACAATTAAAAAAAAACGTTATTTTATTGATTGAAGAGAGAGGAAGGGAGGAACATCAATATAAGAGAAATATCAATTGGTTGCCTTCCATAGGTGCCCCGACTGAGGACTGAACCCACAACCTAGGTACGTGCCCTCGACCAGGAACCGTGGCCCTTCGCTGTGTGGGTCCAAACACAGCCACACCCTCCAGGACAATAAGTTGTGTTTTTAATTAAACCATTTTCTTCACATTTTAAATGCTGTTTTGCGATAGATATAAACACAACACAAAATCCATCCATTTAACGTGGGTAACTCACTTTTTGGGGGGTAGTCACAGAGTTGTGCAGCCGTCTCTAAGATCAGTTTTAAAACATATTCATCCCCCCAAAAAGAAACCTGCCCACTCAGTCATTATTCCCAGTCCCCATCGCATAGCATTTGTTAACATTGACACTTACGATTGAAACACTTATTTCCTACCTTGTCTTAGTATAAAAACCAAAGGTTCACAGTGTGTGCGTGTGTGTGTGTGTGTGTGTGTGTGTGAACCATTTATTTCTCTGTACCGTCCAGGTTTTCACAACTTACCATAACTTTATATGTTTATATGAGCTCCAAATTTCATAATTTGAAAATATCATTTTACTTGTTTTCTTTCTAAGTATAAAACTTAAAAATGAGTATCATTTGGAGAGCAACTATGGCTTTCTTGACAGGATTAAATCTGCAGTCTTTTGAATGGCTCACTACCAGTGACTCGATGGGCGGTTGTGTGGTGATTAAGAGAGATCTCTCCACAGGTTGGAATATGTAGCACTGGGTGAGTCTCTCTCTTGTAGTTTGAAGTATGTGTATTCAATTCATACTTCTTGACCTAAATTATTTTTCATCAGTTTAGACAATTATAAGAAAATGAAGTTAGTCACAAAGCGTTTGTACTTTTTTCAGAATAGAAAAGTCTGTGTGAATGACAGGTTATGTTACTCACTAATAGGCCATTTTGATGAATAGAAATACTATGCAAATCACTTGTCAGAAAGACATGGAATGATCTTTTTAGCCGTGTGATTTACACTGAACTCTGGCTGGCACACAGCGTTTTCTGAATTAAAATCTCTGCAGACAAGTAGTAAACTGTGTAAGGTCCGTGTGAATAACACATGAGCAGCCTTCAGTCGGGGCCTGTGATAAGCAGGCTGGTGGGTAGACTCGTGTCAGGGACACATTAGGCAGCTTCGTCCGCTCCATAGAGGGCTGATAGATTGATCTACTGTCTTTTTATCAGGTGACAGAGAAACAGATTTTAAAGAGGCTTTTATCGGATTCAAACAAGGAATTAGGTAGATCCTAGACGAGTCTATGTAGCTCTCGGAGACCTTTATTCTTTGTATTGTTCATGTGACGCCTGAGGTGGAACTGTGCAGGGTGAGCTCCTCTTACCACTTCGATTTATTACATAATAAAATTTACTCTTATCCTTGGCTTAACTTGGATCAATAAAGTTAGTTTTAGAGATCCTTTATGATTAGAGCGCTCACCAGTGAGAACGGAGTAGTAGGAAATAGCCTTACTCTCACTGAGTTGGTAATCCATCCACACTGGTGGGCGGAAACTAACTATACCACACGGGAAGGCAGGCCGTAAACTCGTGAGGGCGTGTACCTGTCTGTGTCACCTGTCCCAGCACCTAACGGCATCGTGGTGGCTTGATGCTGATTGCTGAGTGAGTGGGTGGTAGTGGCGAGCGCCGGTGGGCAGAGGGCGGCATGTGCTCAAGGACTGGGTCATTAACGGCGTGCACAGCATCCAGTCAGGAAAATAGCCGCTACTCCAGGTGTTCTCAGACAGAGAGGAATTTAAAACAAGGGTGTATGGACAGGCTGGAGGAGCAAAGGGAAGAGGCAGTGGAACCCAGAGGGTGTTCCGTTCCTCTCAGCCCCGCACCAGAGCTGAGGACCAGGAAGGGAAGGTGCCCCCAGCGCCTGGGGCCACCGTCCCGGAGAAGGTTTCCGAGCCGTTACCTGCACCCGTGCGCGTCCGTGTGCACCGTACACGGAACTGTACGCCCTGGTGTGACGGTCACAGGGCAGAGCGATCGTACAGATGTGGTTCTCCTGGCAGCTGTGCCTTCTGGTCTTTCACATGTTTAGGGCCTGTGGTCTCTGGCTTATTCCTTTGTAGGCTTGGAGGAGTTTTTATTAGGACTGAAACATGCATTTATTAATCCAACGAAAGTACCTCCTCAGTCACTGCCAGGCAGTATTTTAGATACTAGGACTATAAAGTAATTTTTAAACTGCAGCTTGTAAGATACATATATATCTCCTGTACACTCATTCCATGTAGGTATATTCAGACCATGGATATGGTGTTTAGAAAAGTTTGACTTAACAATTTTGACCTGCCAGGTTACCTTGAAATCTTGGTTATTCTTCCTATAAAGTTGTATTCTTTATTTTATTTTATTTTTTAATCTTTATTGTTCAGATTATTACAGGTGTTGCTCTTTTTTTTCCCCCATAGCTCCCCTCCACCTGATTCCCCACCGCACCCCATGCCCTTACCCCCCGCCACTGTCCTCATCCATAGGTGTAAGATTTTTGTCCAGTCTCTTCCCGCACCCCTCAGACGCCCTCCCCCCTGAGAATTGTCAGTCCACTCCCTTTCTATGTCCCTGATTCTATTATATTCACCAGTCCATTCTGTTCTTCAGATTTTTTATTCACTTGATTTTTAGATTCACTTGTTGGTAGGTATGTATTTGATATCATTTTGTTGTTCATAATTTTTATCTTTACCTTTTTCTTCTTCTTCCTCTTCTTAAAGAATACCTTTCAGCATTTCATATGATACTGGTTTGGTGGTGATGAACTCCTTTAGCTTTTTCTTATCTGTGAAGCTCTTTATCTGACCTTCAATTCTGAATGATAGCTGTGCTGGATAGAGTAATCTTGGTTGTAGGTTCTTGCTGTTCATCTCTTTGAATATTTCTTGCCACTCCCGTCTGGCCTGCATAGTTTCTGTTGAGAAATCAGCTGATAATCGTATGGGTGCTCCCTTGTAGGTAATTAACTGTTTTTCTCTTGCTGCTTTTAATATTCTCTCTTTGTCTTTTGCTCTTGGCATTTTAATTATGATGTGTCTTGGTGTGGTCCTCTTTGGATTCCTCTTGTTTGGGGTTCTGTGTGCTTCCTAAACTTGCAAGTCTATTTCTTTCACCAGGTAGGAAAAGTTTTCTGTCATTATTGCTTCTAATAGGTTTTTAGTATCTTGCTCTCTCTCTTCTTCTGACACCCCCAAAATTCAGATGTTGGTACGCTTAAAGTTGTCCCAGAGGGTCCTTACACTATTTGCATATTTTTTGATTCTTTTTTCTTTTTGTTTTTCTGGTTGAGTGTTTTTTGTTTCCTCATATTTCAGATCTTTGGTTTGATTCTTGGGGTATGTTGATCTAAAGTTGAGTTTCTGTATATTTTTTATTTCAGACAGTGTATGCTTAATTTCTGACTGGTCTTTTCCATTTTTTTTGCATTCTCATTAAGGTCCTTGAATGTCTCACTAAGCTCCTCAAGTTTCGCAGCGGTTTTTAGAAGATTCTTGAGTAACCTTATAAATGTGGTTTTGAACTCTGTGTTGTCCATTAGTTTGCTTTCCTCCATTTCTTTCATTCATGACATGTTTCTGTGTCTCCCAATTTTAGCTGCTTCCCTGTGTTGATGGAGTGGCTTTGTGTGGGTAGGTGACCTATAGGGGCCAGTGGCTCAGCCTCCCCAGTTACCTGAGGTGGATGCTCTTAGTGCACCCCTTAGTGGACTGTGTGTACAGCCTTGTAGTTAAGTCTTGATTGCTGTTGGTGTCACTGGGAGGAATTGACCTCCAGGCCAATTGGCTGTGAGGACCCTCTGTGTTTATAATGGAAGAACTGCTGTGCTGGAGACACGCTTATGAGGCAGGACTTGCTTCAGTGGGGCTTTGGTGCTCACTGAGTCTGCCTCTTGAATGTGTCACTTATGGATGTGAGTAGTTGATTCCTGGTGTCGTCTCACACTGACCACTAGATACACTAGCTTATGGATCTCCAATGGGGTGCAGGTCAGCTACTGTCTGAGGCCACCCAGCAGGAGCTACAGTGAGAACTACAGTTTCCTCCTCTTTGCTTGGGGTTTGGAGGTTTTGGAGCTGTCTGACCTTGGTTTCAAGTTTACTAGGTTAAGCTGCAATAGGGAAGGCCATTCATATGCAAAAGCCACTGCTTGGAGCTTGGGTGGGTTTGTAGGTGTGTGGGGTGGGGTCTCAGGGCGTCACTAGGCTAGGGCGTGGCAAACAGCGATGGCTGCCAGCCAGCCATACCTGCTTTTCCGACCGCATCCCCATGTCCCGCGCCCCAGCGCAGCAAACAATTATTCCCGCACGCAGCTCTGCAAGCAAGCCACCCTCACTTTCCGACCCGATGGCAGACAGTCCAGCTTCTCCCCGTAGGAGTTTGGGTCCCCCGCGTCTCCCCAGAAACTGGATTTCAGAGAAATCGGGAGCTTGTCTCCCTTCGGGTTGAAGAAAGCAATGCCCGCTGCCAGCCCCGTTCGCGCACGCCTCCGTACCTCAGCTTTTCAGCGCTTGTGCACGTCTCAATGCTCTTTTCTCTTTCCTTCTAGTTGTAGAACTTCCACTCAGCCAGCTTTCCCGTGGTTCTGGGTGAGAGACGTTTTGTCTTTTAGTTGTAGTTTTGAAATTGTTGTGCAAGGCAGCAGTTTAGGTGTTTACCTACGCCGCCATCTTGGATCCTTCCTAAAGTTGTATTCTTTAAAATAATAATAATAATAATGCAAAGTCCACGGTCAGGCAGTGCCACTCACAGCCATCTGGATGGGATAACTATTTCTTGGCTGATCAGAGGAAAAGGCAACTTAACAAATGCACATCCTGAGGAGACAAAGCCATGCATGTGGGTAGCTTGCGACATTCCAATGGCGAATGGAAGCCCTGCGTTGCTCAGGTTTTCATCAGTGACCAAAGCATGTGTTACCACAGACAGCCTGAAATCCTGAGCCTGAGGGCTGTCGGTTTGCCTTCTTCCTGCCAATTTTCCTATTAGACAGTCTCATACGCACGGCATTGCCTGCTTCTGTCTCCTGTGTATCCCGTGCACCTTGCAGGGGCTCCGGCCCCAGGAGCCATCTGAGTGACAGTGCCTGTCACCTGCCCCCCCTCCCCCTCCTCCTCTGCACTGACTCAGGCAGACCCAGCGCCTCCCGGCAAATCATTTCTAAAACCTGCTGTCCTCGACTTTCTAGTGCCCATCACAGGCTCTGCCCTCACTGCTGCTTGAAAAGCTCCAGCAATAAACACTCTCCCAGCACAAGGGCGGAGGCGTTCTCTAAAGACCCTGAAGCCCTGTGTGTGCTGGCATGGGAAGCAAAGCCACTGGCATTCCAGGAGGCAGAGCCTGAAAGGCCCGAGCTGGGCTGCAGGGATGCGCTCGGCCACCTGAGCCTCCTCACCGGCCACTCCCTTCTGCTGGGCCACCGCCTTCCTGTCTCCGACAGAGACCTCGTATTTCAGTCCCACAGAATCTACTCACCTCTCTTCATGTTCTCTGAGTCTGGATTATTTCAAGGAATTTTTTTTTCAGCCGCAAGTGAACGCTAATGTAAGAGCACTCAGGATCCCTCCTCCAATGCTAAAAGCTACTTCACCTTGGCTTCTAACGGTATTGAGCTGAATGCAGGCCAGCATCCAGGTCTGACCTGGGAGCAGAGAAAGGACATCATGGAAAAACGAGGGAAGCCCAAATAAAGGCCATAACGTGGTTAATAGCATTGCTTTAGTGGGATTTTTTAGTTTTGATTAATGTATCATGGTTATTACATAAGATGTGAACATGAAGTCATACAAGAACTCTTCAGTAAATCTAACATTACTCAAAATTTTAATGTTTTACATAGCATTGCGTCTAAGATGTACAGAATTGGGATACTCGGTGGTAAATGTTTCTGTGTGATTTCCCATAACATCCTCCGTGAGGCGCATCCTGCCCTCAGATTCGGCTAAGTCTGGACTGTCCCCAGCTCCACCCCTTACTCACTGAGAAGCGGGAGCAATAACTGAGTCCTGTCGGTGGTTCTCGTCTCTGTCACGGGATGACGAGCCCGCCCTCACGGGATGTCGTCACAGCATGGACACAACGGCAGCTGGGCGACCGCATGGTCAGCCCTTGACCACCACGCAGCCTCCAGGACGGCACTCTGGGGAGCAGTACATCCGGGTTCCTGTTCCCGCCTGAGGTCCCTTCTTAAACACGTGCTCCCCGCTCTCCTTAGGACGTAAAGGTCTGGTCACTCCTCCTCCTGAGAACTGGGCAAACGCTGATGCCACGGGGAGAGCGGCAGAAGTGAGCAGAGGCGGGTGCAAAGGCTCTGCACTTGGCCTTCGCACCTCTGGCCTCTCCTTCGGGGCTCGGCCCCTTCAGGAGCCCGAGGCCAGGGCCTGACGTTCCCAGGCACACGGTGTTTCTAAGCCTTTCTCGTTGTGCATTTATGGGTTTTCTCCCCTCTAAAGAGAATTCCTGATGTTACAACCCCCGGGAAGTAGAATGCACTTTTATTCTTTGATTCAGCAACTACTCATTGAACACCTGGTTTTTGCTCGACCCTGTGTAAGTGGAATTCCAGCTGTCAGAGAGCTCACACCGTGCACTTCGTAAACCAGCCACGAGAGTCAGTACCATGGGGTTTACCGTTAGTTAACTCACCGAGGAATCATCCAGAACTGCCTGGGCTCTGACGGGGGGAGCAGTGCCGGAGGAGAGGAGCCTCTGAGCTGGGGTCCTGCCCTGGGAGCCTGGGCCCACCGGGATCTGTCCGTGGTGCTGGCTTTTGGGCCCAGCATGTTCTCCTGGGTCTCCTGGTCCGAGTTTCTTTTGCTGCCCAACTTTAAAATGTGCAGGAACAAGGAGGAAAGGGGCACTGCTGTGTGAGACCCCTCAAGTCTGCGTAACCCGTAGCCCATAGCCAGCAAGTGGGGGAAGGGGGAGAGTGAAGAAGTTGAAGGAACCTCATGTGGGTCCTTTGTCTTCTAATCTGATAGGAACCCTCCATGTTGCACTCATTGTGTCCTGAACAACTGTCACAGGATCCACTTCCTCCGTGCACGCGTCTCCGTGTGTACTTGTCTCACACACTGCATTTCTCTCTCTCTCTTCCTCTCTCTCTCTCTCTCTCACTCTCACTCTCGCTCTAAGTCAGGGGTTGGAACGTCTGGCCCTAGGGCTGTAAGGCCTGAGGAATCACTTGGTCTGGCCCTGCCAAGGCATTAGGGGTGAGTTAGTTAAATGTTTGACCAAATATAGCAGGCTAATTTCTAAGTTGAGCATTGTGTATGGCCCAAGAATCCTATATAATAAAGAGGTAGTATGCAAATTGACTGTCACGCTATCATAACATGGCGACGCCCACAGGGGGTTGGGCCGGCTGCTCTGCACACCTGCTGCTGGAGTTCCCTCAGCCCTGCCAGGGGCTTCGGGTCCTCCTGCACTCCCCACTTGACTGTCAGCTCGCCCAGGCTCCTCCAATAATCTGCCCATCCCTCTCTTCCTCCCTCCCCTGAAGCTGAAGCCTGACTATGGTGTCCAACAAATTGGAAGTTATAACTCATGTCATTGAGAGTATCCTCTATTCCTCAGCCAGGGCCGGCTGCTCTGTGCACCTGCTGCTGGAGTCCCCTCAGCCCCACCGGGGGCCTTGGGTCCTCCTGCACCCCCCACTGACTGAGGCTCAGGCAAGCAGGGCCAGCCGAGGTGCAGGCAAGCCTCGGATGGCGGCTGCCCAGCTGCCCAGGTCCAGCCTGAGGCACAGACAAGCTGCCGATGGTGGCTGCCCAGCCACCCAGGGCCGGCCCGAGGCTCAGGTAACCAGGGCTGGCTGAGGCTTGCACTACCGGCAGTGGCAGCAGCAGAGGTGTGATAGGGGCGTCGCCTTCCCCTGATCACCTGGGTCGCCTCCCGCCCCTGAGGGCTCCCAGACTGTGAGAGGGGGCAGGACGGGCTGAGGGACCCCCCTCCTCCAGTGCATGAATTTTCATGCACCAGGCTTCTAGTGATGTCATAAATACCCAGAGGGCCCTGGGCAGAGAAGAGGTCCCCCCCACCCCCCCGCTGAGTGCTGGCCTGGCCACCCCAGGGCAGCTTTGTCAAGCCTGAGGATGGCGGAGATCAAAATACGTTCACTGTGCCTTCTGTTGTATTAACTCCACACGGGCCTTGGCCGCCTGCCGCCTAACGGCTTAAAGAGGAGGAGCAAGCACTGAGGCCTGTGTCCTGCCCCCCTCCGACTCTGCCTTCCCTCGGGCCAGACAGGTGCCCAGGGACCAGCGCTCCCCTCCCCGGAGAGCCTGCCAGAGGGCCTGCGTTCTGGTGAGCATCGCAGACGGCTGTCCTCTCCTCCGGAGAAAGCCTCCCCGGCCCCCTCGGCCCCCGCACCTTACTCCTGACCCCACACGTTTATGATGTCCTGTGGCGTCCTTGAAGTGCGAGTGTCCACAGCCTAAAGGCGGAGGCCAGACTTGGTGTGGGCTGTGGGGAGAGGAAGGCCTGGAAGGGAAAGCCCAGCGCAGGACAGCGGGCGGTGTGCTCGCTGCGGTTAGGCTAACAGCGGGGCAGACCGTGGATTGGGAGATGATGTCCCCTAAGTGTCAGGAGGGTGTCCCAGGTGGGAAAAACCAACCTTAAAACATCTCACCCCTGGATCTCCTCATCTTCGTTCTGAACTTAGGGATTTGCTGAAACCAATTCGCCGATCTCTGAGCGGGTCTTAAGGTGCCACGGACGCTCAGAGCTGAGCCCGCCTCTCGGCTGAGGAACGTGCGTCCTTCCCCATGCGGCCAGCAGGCTGGGAGGCCCCTCCCTCATCACAGCGCACCGTCACTGTGTGCAGGGCAGCCGGGTACAGGCCACCAGCCTCTGGGCCACCACAGAGCAGCAGCTGCCTCCTGATGGGGAGAGGCGGTGGCAGCCACTCCAGTTAATAACTGGATGGGTGCCCAGGACATGCAGGGGAGGGGGGAGCTGTCATTCTGTGCTGGCCGTGAGCTCGGCTGGTGACTGGGATGGAGCCGCTAAGCCCGTTCGTCAGTGTCAGTCTCACGGGGTGGAAGGCGGAGCATCGGTGTCCTGCCAGGCATTGCCTTCCAGGTGCTCTCCTCACTCAATAGAATAGGAATGAGGAAGCCCTTAGGGGAGCTCCAGGGTCCATGCCTGAGGCTGAGTGTTGGGGAAAGGGGTGGAGGAGGAAGGAAGGTCACCTTCCCGATGAGACCTTTCCGTTCATGGGGCAGGCCGCTCGGTGGAGGGCCCAGAGGGGAGTGCGGCTTTCCAGTGTGGGGCTGAGCACAGATGCGGGGCCTGAGCACAGATGCGGCTGGAGAAGCAGGAGGTGGGGAGGGCGCCAGGATGGGTATCTCATGCAGGGACTGGACTGGCTGCGGGGTCAGGAAGGCTTCGTGAGAGGCAGCCCGAGTCGGGTCTCGCAGGACTGAGGGCGTTTGAACGTGGCACACTGAGCAGGGGCGGTTTGGTGGAGAGAATAATGATGGTTAAGCGTTTTTGGTGAACTTGCTTTTTTCCTAGCCACTCGCAGGAGGGGGCCAAGCACAAGGCGATGCATTTGAGGAGCCTCCTGACTCCTGGGAGCGTTAAGGCAGCCAGGCAGAGAGCGGGTGATGGGCAGGCGACGTCTGTGGTGCGATAGACGGGAAGGGAAACAGGGCCAGCCGCTCCCTCTCCACCGTGGAGCCATGTCCCTTCTCTTCTCTTGTCTCTCTTGCATGTGGACTATTTGAGGCCACAGGCCTAACAAGGTGGTTTCACTGAAATGTGGATAGCTCACCGTTGAGCCCACTTGCTTTTCCCTCTCTGCCCTGAGGTGGGGACACCGCAGGGTGGAGACTGTGCATCCGCCTCTGCGGACAGGGGAGGAGGGGGGGAGTCCCTGCCAGCTCACAGGCCTCTCGCCTGCTCATCGGCTGCACCTCACAGGACATTGTTGCTGAGAAATCTTCACTTGTTCGCCCTTTTGTTGAGTCCCGTCCGTCTGTTGGCCCTGAGGAGGGGACGGCGCAGAGTTTCCATGTGGCCGCGCCCCGGGAGCATAGGGGTGCTTGTTGCATCTCGAACCCCGCGCTCCCCCCGCAGAGCCCTCTCGGCTGCAGGGGCAGGTGACGTGTGAGGTGTTATTCTACAGTTGATTTTGCTATTTGCCTTATTTCTTTGAAAAGCTGCAAATGTTAAGTCCCAATGTTTTCAGTAGTACATTAATAAAAATCTGGCTTCGAATGGCCTTTATCTCCTGAGATGGCTTACTTTTTCCTGCTTAATGTCTTGGCGAGCCTGTGTCTTAAGTTCTCAAGAGGTCACGTCCATGTTGCCGGAGCCGCATGAAAGCTTTGAGGTTTGTTTTGTTTTGTTTTGGAGGCGAGATGTATACATTGGACGTCTGCTTTCACTCAGCCCTCCCCTGTGCGGGGCTGGCCGCTCTGGGCGTGGGAACGGCTCAGAGGGCGGCTGCGGGCTCCCTCCGCGCAGGCCTTCCTTCATCTGGGAAAGCTGAGCTGCGTTCTCTGGGCATGAAGCCCAGTGCCGGGAGAAGCTCCTGTCGGAGGCCCGTGCCAGGGAGGAACCGGCCCGGGTCCTGGGCCCGCACGGGAGGAGGCGCTGCCTGTGTCCCCGGTGGGAATCCTGTGGGAGTTTGAGTCTCTGTCGGCGCCCCGCACGGAGAGCCGGAGCCCTTCCTGAGACTGGCCCGCGGCCAGGCTGTGGGGAGGAAGGCCACGGAGCTCCGGGCGCAGTGGGGACCGAAGATGACAAGAGGGCCGTTCCCTCCAGGAGGAAAGGTCCTGGGACCGAGGCCCGAGAGAGCGGGGCCCCGTGGCTCTCTGCTCGGCCTGGAGGTGGCTGCCTCCTCTGTGCCCGCACCCCCGGGCCGCCTCCTCTGTGCCCGCACCCCCGGGCCGCCTTCTCTGTGCCCACACCCCCGGGCCGCCTCCTCTGTGCCCGCACCCCCGGGCCGCCTCCTCTGTGCCCGCACCCCCGGGCCGCCTCCTCTCCGGTAAGAGCACAGGTCCCCGGGGACAGGACCCGCCCTAGCAGCGTCTTTTTGACTCGGTCCCTTCTTTAAAGACTTCATCCTCAAACACTCGTACGCTCTGAGGGACCAGGGGCTGGGACTCAGCATCAGGGTGTGGCCAGGGAGCAGGATTCAGCCATCACAGGCTGCTGTCCTGCTTGGTCCGTGTACGATGCAGGGCCCTGGGCACGCTTAAGTCCCACACCCGCCCCCTGGTTCACTCTTCCCTCCGCAGCCAGACGGACCAAGGACTGGGAGGGCTTCTTCCCACCAGCACTGGGAACCGTTCGGAAAATGCACAGAAATCATCAGAGGTTTGGTTCAAAAGTGGTTTAATACGCTTCCTACAATGGCTGACGTGGTTATAAAAAGAGAGAGAGAGAGAAGGTATAGCTAAATGGTTAGATGTTAGATTATATTACTCAGGACAATTCTAGAAGAGGAAATCTCTGTGGAAGTCACCTTGTCTTGTTGGGTGGTAATGACGGTTACAAAATGACCTGCCTTTCCAAGGCGATGTGACAATTTCTGTGTGAAATGGTTTCCCCTCTGCTTGGAGCGCTCCACTCCTTCCCTCCTGTCTTACCTGCCTTCGGCCTCGGAGCTCTGGGCGCAGTGGGGACACGAAGGAACCCGTGTCAGAGGAGCCCGCTGACGGCCGTCCCCTCGGGTCCCGAAGCCCGTGCCTGTGTCTTCAGGCCTCGCCCGGCGCCGTCATGTGGTCCTGGGCATTGGATGCGCTCACCCGCTGCACCTCAGCTGCGTGGCCTTTGTGCTCACCCTTTTGACCTGCGCTCCTCCTCAGCCTCGGATGAATATTTGCAGGATAATTGGACCAGCAGAATGTGTCCCACCCAAGTAAATACTCCCTGTGGTCGTCACCCTGTGCTGGGAAGCTGAGCTGACTTCTGTTTGTATTCTCGTCTAGAACGTGGCCGATCAGATTGCATTCCAAGTTGCCGGTGGATTAACAGCCCTCGAACACATTCTTCAAGGAGTGGTCCCAGCCGCAAACGTGAACACGGTTTCCCGAATTCCTCCTAAGTGAGTACGGTCTTCTAATCTGCCCCCCACGTCCCATTTGTGGGTCCCTTCTGCCCTGTGGTCCCCTAGGGGAGACCACAAGGACACGGTAGAGTGTTCAGGCCTGAAGAGCAAAAGCTTGCGCTCCCCTTAGGGGGAAGAGCAGAGGGAATTGCCTTCCCTACGGAACTCAGATGGAGCCTGGCGCCGTATAAAGGGAATCTCAGGGTCTGCGACCATCCCTAACCCTCAATCAAGAAGAATTGATAAACTCCTGGGCAGTTGTAACTGCTTACAGAAATGGACCCAAAATGAAGAGCAGTGAGAGAAGGCTAGCTCCCCATGCTGCTTACAGAACACGGTGTGAGCACATTAACAAAGCCCGAGGGAGGGAGGCCACTCCTCGCCCACAGGAAGTACGGCGGGGGGGGGGTAGGGGGGCCGACATGGCAGGGATCAGACATGGCAGGGATCTCCCTTTACCGCGTCCCGCGCAGAGAGATGAACGAACCGGTTCTAAATGGAGGCGGCCAGGGATTGAGAAAATAATAGAAATAAAGAAAACAAGATGCAGAAATAGATTCATGAAGCTGGGAGCTGGGTGGATCTTCTGTGCCTGGCTGAGGCCACAGAACCGATCCAGACTGCGAGGCTGAGGCTTTATTTATAGTCAGGGGCAAACAAGGTAGTTTACAATGTTGTTGTGAGTTTCACTTGTTTTGGCAGCACTTGCTGCCCCTCCCACAGCCGTTAGCTTCCCAGGAAGGATCTAGGGAGCAGTCATAAGATCAAGCTTAATTATGCTTAGAGGGCTGTGCCCTCCAAGCTGGGACTTGTTTGCGGCTTTGCCAGCAGTTCAGTGCGAGGCTTAACCCTGTAACCGCTTCCTACAAGGAGGACCGAGGTCTATGCTCTGCCCTCCAGACCCCCTGGTCTCTGGGAGCTGGAGGCAGAGAGCTGTGCCTCCGAAGCTGGCATTCCTGAGTGGCAACATGCACGATTTCTGGACATTTACAGAGTTTCAGTGAGAAGTTTCCATAAAAACTTATTTATATCACTAAGAAAACTTTTAAATATTTAGTTAGCCCAACAAAAGTGAGTGCTTCATTTGTGCATGGGATAAAACGGGAAAAAAAAATTCCCAAAACATGTCATCTTTTTTCTTGAGAGACATTTGGGTGAAATGGAAATAGCACCGGCTCCAGCGGCAGACAAAGCTGGGCTCCGGTTCCCGCGGGGAGGATGTGGGCGGCGCCTCAGCCGGTGGCGCGTCTCCTCCCGGGGGCACACGGCTGGTTGTACCCACCTGGCGTGCGGCTCGCGGGTCGTCGGAACGCCGTGAGAGTCCTCGTAAACTGGGAAGTGCCCTACAGGGGTCAGGCGACAGCCGTCGCCTTTCCTGGTTCAGGACAGCGCTGTCTGTTTGGCATGAGCTCTCTGCCACCCTGGCTCACTTCGTGTCTGCCTTCTGTGGCATTGGGTGACGTTTCTGTGCAGAAATGCTTCGATACTGGAGTCTGGGGTTGGCTGTACTCAAAGCAGAGGTGAATGGAAGGAGGTGTAGGTCCCTTCAGCGGGCATTTCTGTGCAGAGGCCCCCAGGCAGTCCAGCCTGTGTGCGTCGTCGTCCTGATCAGAAGGGGACATGAACACAAACCCCTGCAGCTCCTGTGCGGATGAGACAGAAAGTTCCAGAAGACTGGCAGTGAAGTCCGGAAAAGAACTCCAGCGTTTCCACGTTGCCCAAACGCCCTTCGGGACCTAAAGCGGGTGGCAGAGACGGAGTCAGGTGCCACGGGACTGGCGGCCCGTCCGGAGCACGTGGATGCTGTGGAGTGAAGCCACGTGCCCCTCACGTGTCCACCCTGCCAAGGCCCCAGCACATGTGTTAAGTCCTCGTTATAGGCGGGATTATTCTAATATAATTTTAAGTATCTGTGTTTAGATCAAGACTTACTAAAAGCAGACATCGCCGAGACCGGTTTGGCTCAGTGGATAGAGTGTCGGCCTGCGGACTGAAGGGTCCCAGGTTCGATTCCGGTCAAGGGCATGTACCTTGGTTGCGGGCACATCCCCGGTGGGGGGTGTGCAAGAGGCAGCTGATGGATGTTTCTCTCTCAACGATGTTTCTAACTCTCTATCCCTCTATCTTCCTCTCTGTAAAAAAATCAATAAAAAAAATATATATTAAAAAAAATAAAAAAATAAAAGCGGACAGCGCTCTCCTCCACAATAAGAGTAAAAAACTGTTTGCCAGCTCATTAGCCGCAGTGGTTGGTAAAGGCTCTTCCCTTTGACTTATTGCGGCATTTGGTTTATGTCTCAGAGGGCTGCAGGGAGACGGTCACAGTGGGCAGCTGCGGCACCACTAACGTGATTAAAGCAAAGAAATGCGTGTGTGGCCTTTGCTCTGCGGGTCGGCACTGCGCGCCACCTGGTCTCTCCAGAGCCGGCGTGCTGATGCGGCTCACACTCCCGTGGCCGGGCCCGCCTGGGACCGGGCTGAAGGCATGCTGGCCGGGACTGCCGCGTCAGGAGGCAAAACAGAGTTCTACACTAGAGTGTCAGAGGAATGCTTTAATTTTATGCTCCCCTGCATGTTTAAGTCCATTATTATAATCTTTGAAACATAGCATTTCAAGGGGAGGTTAGTTTGAGGAAGTGCAGAAAGGCTAATTAGGCTGGTGCTTAGACTATATCTGATTTTCTATCTAAAATCAGAATGTGTCTCTGTGGCATAATGAAGTTGCCTCTTCCAGTTGTTCCAGATTCACCAGTTAAACAAAAACCCTTGAAATAACTCATCTGGTTGAAGATTTCTTACTCCTAAACTGTTTAATTTTGAAGTTAATGTTGGTATTATTAACATGTTACATTTCATGCCCATTATTAACATGTTACACGATACGCATCGTCCTCTTTGCCCACGGCGTGCACTGCCCAGATGTCTCATGCCCACTGCAGAGAAGCAAGCACATTCTGTCAGGGTCTAGTTGTTCTATGCAATATCTTCTAATTTTATAACTAAAATAGTAACAGTTTTTCAAGATTCCCATATATGAAAGACCACATATAGAACTTCTTTTAAATGCATTTTCCATGTCAAGTACTATTTTTCTCTCCTTTTTTCAATCTATTTTATTCTGGCCAATATTATACATCTAAAATCTGTTTGCCGCAGCAGACCCGTTGAATGTGATGAAAAGGAGACCCCACTGGGGATGTTTCTTCCTGCAAGAAATAGCTTTGTAAGCATAACCAGATAGCGCCTCCCGTTGGCTGTCCCTAAGGACTCAGGTCGTGTTAGCACTCGAAATTCACTGTTTCAGAAACACACACCGGAGTCTTCCTACTTGGTATAGACCTGAGCCGAGAGGCAGATCCTGCGCTTCCTTTGTGTTTGCAAACCTCCCACACGTCCTCTGAGCTGGTGGAGGGTTCCGGGACCTCGTGCCGGCGCGGAGAGCATCCTGTGCCTCCATCCTGCCAGGCGGTGGGCTTCAGGGCCGCCGTGACAGGAACTGAGTGCGGTGCTGCGGTCCATCCCGGACTAAAAGGGAACAGATGTGCAAAAGGTTTGAATGGACTCTTCACCAAAGAAGATGCAGAGGGCACATACGCATATGAAAAGCTCTCCGCATCACCAGGAAGTACAGATTAAAACTGCAGGAAGAGGCTTCACCGTGCCTGTTAAATTACTTAAAATACCCGGCCGCACTAGGCGTCCAGGCGAGCCTGCGGAACCGCTGGAACCTCCTCCCCCGCGTGCGGGGCTGCGGCATGGGGGCCCCTCCCGGGCCTGGCCCCGGGCCCCTTCTGTGAGGGCCGCCCAGCTCACCTGGTGCCTCCAGTGAATCTGTACCAGTTAGTGTGGAGCTTTACAAAGACAAAACATGACTCAAGCATGATAATGCAGGTGAACTATCGTCCGCTGATTAAATGCTTACTGTAAGCCAAGGTACTTGGTAAATTGTAATGTGTCCGGGGTTCTGGATTTTCAGTGCCCATGGCAGTTGCTTTAAAATGTCTGTTCTCTTGCTGAAACCGGTTTGGCTCAGTGGATGGAGCGTCGGCCTGCGGACTGAGGGGTCCCGGGTTCGATTCCGGTCAAGGGCACGTGCCTTGGTGGTGGGCACATCCCCAGTGGGGGTTGTGCAGGAGGCAGCTGATGGATGTTTCTCTCTCATCGATGTTTCTAACTCTCTGTCTCTCTCCCTTCCTTTCTGTAAGAAATCAATAAAAAATATATATATTTTTAAAAAAAGTCTGTTCTCTTGACATCAGTGTAAGACGGTGGCTTTGTGGACGGTGTCTCCTGGTGAGTCTTACCTGCTGCCAGCGGCACTGGGTGCAAACGCGTGCGCAGACATGGTCCTGGCGGAGCCTCCTGGGCGGCACCGCCTGGGCCCTCTGTCCGCTGTTCTATGACGTCTCCGTGCTCGGCTCAGTGTCTGAGGTGCAGTGCATCCCATCACTGTCCTCTTCGTATTACACATGTCCCTGTCCTTATGGCCAAAGTACCCCTTTGTGATGGCTGTCCCGGCCTCTGTTTCAGAGGAAACCTGTTCGGTGAGAAGACAGCCGACCTGAGACTCACTGGTGTTGTCCTGATGGCGTGTGGCCAAGCACAGTGCCCTTTTGACAGAACGGACAGTGGGATTGTAATGTCTCTGAGAAGATGCGTTTAAAACCTGGGGCTTCCTGTTTGATGTCACAGAAACGGCTTCAGGCCTTTGAGTCTTAAGTTACAGGCAGGGCTGCCGGGCAGACCACCCAGGCTGGGCCAGAGAAGTGCTCTTTCTGAGACAGGTGCTCTTCAAACGGGTTTTGCTGCGTGGACAGGCCTCTCCTGACCTTGAGATTGCTGCCCGTTCTTTTCTCATCAGAAAGTGGTTTCTTTGTGGGAGTCTCTTGGGAGAGTTTGTGAGCATAAGCTCATAGAGATGCACATGGCGTCGCACACGTTACCACCGAGTGTTTTCTTCCACGGAAAGCACACAGGACACGAGATGAGGACAAATCCCACACCACGCGTCCTTTGCTTTTTTATGTTTGTACTAGAGGCCCAGTGCACAAAATTCGTGCACTTTCGGTGGGGGGAGGGTTCCCTCAGCCTGGCCTGTGCCCTCTCGCAGTCTGGGAGCCATCAGTCAGACATCCATAGCTTTGCCACGGAGGAAGAAGAGGCTCCCACCACTGACGCTGTGCTCGCCAGCCGTGAGCCTGGCTTCTGGCTGAGCGGGCGCTCCCCCTGTGGGAGCACAATGGCCATCAGGGGGCAGCTCCTGCGTTGAGTGTCTGCCCCCTGGTGGTCAGCACGCATCATAGTGACCAGTCATTCCACCATTCGGTCATTTGCCTATTAGCCTTTTATTATGTAGGATGTTTATTTATGCCTTGTGATATTCCACAAAAGATCTTAGGGATTGTATGGAATGAAACAGAGAAATAGAAATTAAAAAATCAAGGCCATAAAATTATAGGTCAAAACCAAAGGGAAAATAGGATACTATTATAAAGCTATAAAGTTCCACGTGTCATTCTAATGTAGTACCTCACTTTTTAAGGCTGTAGGGATCTACTGTTTCATACATTAATTCTACTGTGGAGCTTACAGTACACAAAACAACGTGACATTGGCACAGTGCTTGACCACTTACCACTCAGTCTAGGAGACCAGGGAGTATATCCTGAATAGTATGATAAAGGTGGCTTTTCAAACCTGTAGAGAGAAGGTAGATTATTTAATGCGGGGAATCAATTTAGGCTTCTGCCTCATGCCAAAGTAGATTCTAAATGACTTGATAGTGAATTATGAAACCATAAAATTATCACACATGGTGATAAAATTTAAGAAAAAATAAATACAAATGGCTGGATACAAATGTATCATAATGAAGTTTTTAAAGGACAAAAGGAAGGGAAGGAAAAATGAAATTCTAAAGAAAAAAATTGTGTAGCTTTCATGCATAAAAATACCTGAAAATGATATAAGCAAAATGAAAGGCATTAGGTAAACTGGAAAAAATATTACGAACATGTATTGACCCTTTGTTATAGTTATAATGAGGGAATTCTCATAAATCATTAAGAAAAAGATAAAAACCTCCAATAAAAATTTTTAAATAGAGGCAACAGGAGCTTCGGCAGGTCCTTTTTCTGGGTGTCACTCAAAGACATTTAGACCCCAGAGTTCCTGGGCATTATCTGACCTCAGGTTGTGAAGGTTGTTAAGACATTATCAGACACACTGGTGGTGTGTTCCACTGTCTCCTGCAGGTAAGGGGCTGGTCAGAGGCCTTGGATGGAAGTTACAGCCTTTCACATGCGGTGGTGGGCCTCGCCCCTAATACTCAGCTTGTTTTCAGAGAATTCCGTTCCATGCCTGTTGCCTTGTACCATTCGTTTTATGTGTTTTAATCGTTTAGAGAAGACCTGCTGAGGTTTCATGCGAGGTGTGTTCTCCTCCCGTTAGGTCTCTCTGCCATGCAATCAATGTTTACAGCCTCACCTGCAGCAACTGCCCGGAAAACTGCGCCGACGTCCTGTTCAGTAACAAGATTACCTTCCTGATGGACCTCCTGACACACCAGCTGACGGTATGTAATGTGGCTGCTCTGGGTTAGAAGTAGTTAAGGTTTGCGAAGTAGTATTCCCTTGGAGAAAAGGAGAGGAATTCGCTCACTCTCCAGAGGAGAAACAAAGCGGAGGTGACTGGGGGAGTGAAACGGGGGCCAGCTGAGCTGCCCGTTGTTTGAAAACCTCCTGGTGGACTCCCGGTAGACTGGGGCTTTGGAGTCCGCTGGCCTCAAAGCCAAACCTGTGAGGCCCCAGGAGAGAGTGCAGGGAAGGGAGAGAGCAGGGAGGCCTCCAGACCTCTTGCCGGCTCAGTCAGAAGGGTCAGTGTGAAAAGGAATATTTGATGGCCATTGACTTCTATTTTTTGAAGCAAGAAATGCCCCTGTCAGTTTTACTTTTGAAATGGGAACAAGCAGCCAATTGTAACCTTGAGTTTTACTTGAGTTCACAGATGTTGAAACAGGTAAGCTCGGTGTGCTGGTCCAAGGTTTACGTCTCCAGAACACAGCCCCGGGGCCAGAGATTTCCTGGTGAAGTTTCTGAGTCCCTGAGGTGTCGGCACACACGGCGCTCACGCTGTGAGTTACAGCAGGAGCTGTGTTCTTCAGGACCGATTGACTGGCTGTACTCAGCACACAGTTGTAAGAGTTCTTTCCACGCGGCATGCCTTTTGCTCTCCCCTCCCCCATCTGGTTAATTTCTACACGTTCTGCAGATCTTCACCGAAACACAACGGCCCCTCTTCCTGAAACCTCCCCCAGCCTAACTGCTTTCCCCAGGCCCGGGCTGGGCTGCGTTTCCTTAGGTACACCTCGGCATGCGTCTTCCGTAAAATTAGTCACATTGAATTGTAATGACCCATTTACCTGTCCGTCTCCCCTACTAGCCATAAAATCAGCAAGGACTTATTACTGTCACCAAAACCCTAACCCAGGGCCTGTAGGTTCAGTACATCGGTGATGAATATACGTGTGAGTAAGTGGATCCCCATGTCTCCAGCTGAAACTCAGAAGTGCGTGATGAAGCCCGTATACGCAGGCATCCTGACAGTGAGACGTAGAGCTGTTCGTTGCGCACACAACAGTGGCTGTTTATAGTGCTGACACAGATTCATCACTTGAGGCTCAACTGCATGTGGTTTTATCTATAAAAGAGGGCATTGAAATATGGGCAAGACATTTTGGCACAAAATTCTATCCGAAATAGTTCAAAAGCAGGGACCAGGGGAAAAGACTTAGTGTTGTGTGGCCTTATATTCCAGGCATTTTAATATATATTGCCTCATTTAATTTTTAAAACATAAAGTCAGTATTATTATCCCAGTTTACAGATAAGGAAACTTGAGTCCCAGAGGGGTTGGCTTGCCAAGGTCTACCTAGTTAGTAAATCACAGAGCCAAGCCGAAACCGGTTTGGCTCAGTGGATAGAGCGTTGGTCTGTGGACTGAAGGGTCCCAGGTTCGATTCCGGTGAAGGGCATGTACATTGGTTGCGGGCACATCCCTGGTAAGGGGTGTGCAGGAGGCAGCTGGTCGATGTTTCTCTATCATTGATGTTTCTAGCTCTCTATCCCTCTCCCTTCCTCTCTGTAAAAAATCAATAAAATATATTTAAAAAAAAAAAATCACAGAGCCAAGAGTCAGACCTAGGTCTCCAAACCCAGATTAAGGGGCATTCTACACAATAATTGATTGATATTTTTCAAAAGTGTCAGTGTCATGAAAGACAAGGAGAGATCGGAGAACTAGCACAGATTGGAGGAGACTTAGAAGATCTGACCGTTACATATAATGTGGGATTTTAGACCAGAAAAAAGACAAGTGAAAAGATTGGAAAATTCAAATAAGGTTTACAGAATAGTTCATTTTATTGGCTCAGTATTTATTTTCTCCTTTCAAAAAGAATCAGACGTTTTGGGGATGAAGAATACAATAATTGAACTGAAAAATTAGACAAGTTCAAGAGCAGCCTTGATCTTACAGAGGAAAGAATCAGTAAACTTAGAGACAGGTCATTTGAAATTACCCAGTCACAGGAACTAAAAGAAAAAAGAATGAAAATGAGTGACAAAAGCTTACAGGGCTTATGCAATACCACCAAACAGATCAATCCTATCTAATAAAAGAGTAATATGCAAATTTACCATCACTCCAACACATCAGATGGCCACCCCCATGTGGTCAAAGATGGCCGCCACAAGATGGTCTGCAGGGGAGGGCAGTTGTGGGCGATCAGGCCAGCAGGGGAGGGCAGTTAGGGGTGACCGGGCCGGCAGAGGAGGGCAGTTGGGGGAAACCAGGCCAGCAGGGGAGGGCAGTTGGGAGGGACCAGGCCTGCAGGGGAGGGCAGTTAGGGGCAATTGGGCCAGCAAGGGAGCAGTTAGGCATCGATCAGGCTGGCAAGGGAGTGGTTAGTGGGTGATCAGGCTGGCAGGCAGAAGCAGTTAGGGGCAGGCAGGAGGTTGGGAGCCAGCAGTCCTGGATTGTGAGAAGGATCCCAGATTGGAGAGGGTGCAGGCTGGGGTGAGGGACACACACACACCCCTGCATGAATTTCATGCACCAGGCCTCTAGTATATGCATAAAGGTAGTCTCAAAAGGAGGGGGAGGAGGAGAGAGAGCGCATGTGCATGCAGGGCAGAAAGCTTATTTAAAGAAAAAATAGCATAAAATTTCTCAGTCTGGGGAAGGAAATGGATATATAGATGCAAGAAGTATAATGGACTCCAACTAGGATGAACCCAAAGAAATCATACAGAAACACAAAATGAGTCAGTACATTCAAGAAGGCTGATATCATACCAACTGTATGTTATGATCACAGTGGAATGAAAATAGAAATAAATGGCAGAAGGAAAACTGGGAAATTCACAAATACGTGGAAATTAAACAATGCACTCAGGAAAATCAAATGGGTCCGAGAAATTAAATAGTACCTTGAGTCAGATGAAAATATAATATACCAAAACTTACGGGACGCTGCAAAAGCAGTGCTCGGAGGGAAGTTTGTAGCAGTAAGTACCTGCATTATAAAGAAAGACAGGTCTCAGACCACCTACCTGTACACCGCAAGGAGCCAGTAAACATGGAAAGACAAACGAAGCTCAGGGATCGCATTCGGGAGGAAATAATGAAAATCGGAGAAAACGGGCCTGCCAGCGGAGGCGGGCTCTCCTGGGTCCATTTTCCCGTGTCCCCTCCGTTCGCTGCGGCCCTGCGCTCGGACCATGATCTGGCGCCGTGGGGCCCTGGGGGGACGCGGCTCGCCCCGGGCGGCCTTGATGATGGGGAACAGCACGCCGTTGCCTTTGGGGAAGCCGGCAGCTGCTCCCGGGAGTCAGAGCCAGCGTCCCCGCACAGCTGTGATGTGACCGCAGCGCCAGAAACCTGTGCGGGAGCTGCCTCCCTGAGGACGGGGACACTGCTCAGCAGGGCGGGCTCGAGGGAGGACTCCAGGGGACCGTCTCCGACAACGTGGGAGTTACTCAGACTTCCCGTTCCTGCCGTAACGTGGCAAAGAGGCTTTCTCACGCGTGAAAGTGAACTACCAGGCGGGGCACCGGGCATGCTTGAACACGGAAGCCAGTTTGAGGACGCGCTTGACCAGATGGCTGGCGAGAGAACCGCCCAGAACATGTGTCAAGGGGACTGTTACCGGGGTGCCCCCGACACCCGCAGGCCCCATTGGGAAGGGCAATGGCTGCCCCTGGCTCATCGGTGTAATTAACACAAGCCTTTTGGCAAAGTGTTCGAGGGTGTCTAAGATGGGAACAGGCTGCATGAAAACGTCGTTAAAATAATGAACAATAAGTCACGGTGGAAACCTCAAAAAGTAAAATTAGAGAAAACTAGCATAAAAACAGACCAGTAGACCCACAGAACAGAATCGAGAACCCAGAAACAAACCCGCCACGTTCAGCTAACCCTTGCCTCAATGCGGAAAAGGAAGGGATGGAGTCCCCGGCAGGTGCAGTGGGGAGACTTGACGGCCACGTGCTCAGTGATGCAGCGCCCTCCTCGTGCGCCCTCCCCAGAACGCCGAGTCGCAGTGGATTGAAGACGTAAATCCTGGAAGGAAACAGGGAAAAAGCTCCATGGCGTCGGTTCTGGCAGTGGTGTTTTTGGATGTGACACCGAAGCACAAGCAACAAAGCAAAAAAAACGAACAAATGGGACTACGTCAGACTGAAAGGCTCTGCACAGCAGCGGAGACCTCAGCAAAGTGAGAAGGCAGCCTGAGGAATGAGGGGATAAAGAGGGAATTTCCATCACACAGAAAGCACCCCTACAAAATGGTTATTAATTATAAAGGGAGAGTACGTTTATGGTGAGAAACGGTTCACACCGCCTGCCGAGGGTCCAGGTGAACATCACCAGTGACGCACAGACCAGTGTCTGCGGGACCTGACGCCGCAGCGAGAGCCCAGCACCGCCGCCGAGGCTCCTCCCAAGATGCGTGGTGGGCCGGCCCGCACATCACGCTGACGCCGTGGCACATGCTCCCCCACCACCCGCCGTCCCCAGCCGGCCTCCAGGAGCGGAAGGTCGGGAGCCGCTGAGGAACGCCCCAGGCGTGGGATGCAGCATGCTTCTGCAGCCCGCTGGCGGCTTCTCCGGGTTTGAGGTTCTACACACTCACACACACGGTTTTTGCAAAGCACAGAAGTACAAGTTCTGGAAGCCTAGGGTGATGGGTTACAGTCGGGTGGTTTCAATCAGCTACATGCGTGGCCCTCAGTAGCTGAAACACAGGGCGTCTTTCTGAGGGCTTAAATGTGGCCTTGAACTTAAAAACATTTCCTGATTGGAGAAACGGTGGTTCTTTTGAAAGGAAAGGGAAACTTTCACTCTAGACTGTATACCTACAGCTCTGTAATGGAAGCACCTTCCTAAAGTACTCGCAGAGGAATTTTAAAACAGCGCTTTACGTTATTAAAACTCCTTCAAGGCGATGACGGCTGTGCGGTGTGCATTTGGGCCGGTTTGACACGGCGTGCTGTCACCCACACGGAGATGCAGGAGAGGGCGCGATCGTGGTGTGCGGATGGGAGCCTGTGGCCTCCAAGATGCTCGGTGGCTGCGGGAAGAACCCTGCAGGTGAAAGGCAGAGGTGTCCGTCCACGATCGAGGGGAACAGTCTGCTCCCTGTGTGTCTGGCAGAGGGAAGAGGCGGCGAGCAGAGGCCTGAGATGAAGAAGCCTATCCAGGGTGAGACTCCTCCACGTACACGTGTGCACGGGCGTCAGAAAGCAGGGGCGAGCGGGGACCTGGGAGGAGGATGAGACAGACAGGAGGGGCCGGGGGAGGAGACCGTGGACAGGAGAGGGCTGCTGGGTCAGGTGCACGCAGAGGGGCCCCCATTTGAGGGACGCAGAGGGGTCCCCACCTGAGGGACGCAGCGGGGTCCCCACCTGAGGGACGCAGCGGGGTCCCCACCTGAGGGACACAGAGGGGCCCCCACCTGAGGGACGCAGAGGGGCCCCCACAGGCCTCCCAGCACCCGCAGGAGCGCGCTGGCTGCCTGCCCTGAAGCCTGCGTGCAGCGTCTTCACATCCCCACTCAGGGCTCTGGCTTCCGGTCAGCGAAAGAGCAGCCACACCAGACGCTGAGAGGGCCGTCAGGCAGCTAAGCCTCCGTGGGTTCAAGGGAGGTGGGACCTGGACGAACCGCGTGCTTCGTGGTGGCCCCTGCCCCTGCCCCGTCCTCCTCGCCTAGGGCGGGCGGCAGCTTTGGCTCTCCTGAGCGCCTCGCCTCGGCGCAGCAGGTGCGTCTGCGTGGAGACCGCCCGCACGGTGGAGGCTTCTGGAACGTGACTTGCTTTCTCTGGAATCTCGACGATACCGTTTAGCCCATCCCTCCCTGTGATTTAAAGTGTGCTTTAGGCTCGGCAGTTCTTACAAGCATCCCCTTACCCTACATCCCCGCAGTCTCACTCCTAGCTGTTCACCCAAAATAATGAAAACATTTCCCCACCAAAAAAAAAAAAAAATTGCACAAGAATGATATTAGAAATTTTATTGATAAATGACTGAATTCCTAAACAGCACACGTGTCCACCAACCGGTGAAATGACAAACAGATGTAATCCATACCGTGAATAATATTTAGAACAAAAAGAGGTGAACTGTTATACACTCAGCAACATGGATGAGTTATTCATAATTCACGGAAGCATTGTTCAGTGGGGGGAAAGCCAGATTAAACAGCCTACCTATTTTTGTGATTCCGTAACATGAAATGCTAGGAAATGCAGCATAATCTACGATGCTACACAGCAGACGAGGGGTTGCCCAGGGCCCTGGGGATGGAGAACCTTGACTTGGAAGGAGCACCGGTAGCTTCTGGGCGATGAGAAGGTTCTATTTCTGGCTTATGGTGGTTTTTACACAGGTGCACTCCTTTCGTCAAAGTTTATTAATGCGGACACTTAAAGTAGGTGCTTTCCAATAACATTTATTTTTAAAATACGCTTTTGCAAATGTGGCTAAATGACATCAACTAACGAATCTGTGAAAGAGTGCCGTTCATCGTACGCCATTGCTTGGCTTTTCTGGCAGCTGACATCTTTGAAAAGCAAAGGTGTGTGCGGAGGCTTCCAGCGTGGTGGCATTAGGGGGAGACCTAGAGGAAGTGGGGGGCGGGTCACGAGGGTTCAGGGAGAGAACCAGCGCGCGGTGTAGACGCTGGAGAGGCGATGGCGCCGTGCCCAGGCCGGGAAGGGCCTCGTGGGCTTATGCGCCTGGGGCTTTTACTGCACAAGAGGACACCGGCAGGAGAATCTGATTCAGCATTGATGACAAAGAAATTTGAAACCATTGTGACTACTAAGGCATGTGCCATAAAGTTTGCTAAAATTGTATTATTTAGGACTTTGGCTGCATAAAATACATAAACAGAGACTGGAGGGCATGCTAAATATATTTAAAAGGATAATGACATTTGGGATGAAATATTATGTCCTCTTTAGTATTGTTTGTAGAAATTTTCCAAAGATAATATTGAAAACTTATTAGTCATTCCCAATCAGTTTCTTTTTTAAAAAATATATTTTATTGATTTTTTACAGAGAGGAAGGGAGAGGGATAGAGAGTTAGAAACATCGATGAGAGAGAAACACCAATCAGCTGCCTCCTGCACACCTCCTACTGGGGATGTGCCCGCAACCAAGGTACATGCCCTTGACCGGAATCGAACCCGGGACCCTTCAGTCCGCAGGCCGACGCTCTATCCACTGAGCCAAACCGGTTTCGGCTCAACCAGTTTCTTTTGATACTTCCAAGCCAGGGAGATCGTCCTGGTTAGTATCTGCCATGAGTTGTGTTTATGTGCAGCATGACACGAGCATAGACGTCCTATTAAGTACCGGTGGTGAGAAGACGTGTGTGTCTGACCACAGTGTGCGAAGGCCGTGGGACAGTGACCACAGTGCAGGCTGTGTCCGCTGCCGGGACCCTCCGCGTGTCCTTCCTTTTCCCCTGAACTCTCCGTCCTGACAGGAGCTTTCTAAACAGCCAGTCTCTGCTGGCTCTCCGTGACCTTAACTCATCTTCTGACCATTGTGAACACTCGGTGCAACTAAGAATAGGCAGAGCCGACTTCACACGGCTAAGAATCAGTGGGGTAGAATTACCCCTGACTACCAAGGTAATTTTCGCTCTCGTGGAGTCGTGTTACAGAGGATGGATTTATACCGCTAATAAAAGCATCTTTTCTGGTTGGCAAAAAAGAATTTGAATGTTTCTGAAACCACTTTGGTGGTAGGAGGTAGCGGGGGAAAGAACATGAGCTCGTCTTTTAAAAGCGGTGATGACTTTAATTTAATTTTGCTAAAACACTTTGCCTCGGGGGCTCGGCCCCATAAATATTGGGTTTCTCCTTGGAATGGATTTAGAATGAGTGCGCAGCACTTCCTCCAGCCCCGATGGCTTCTTTGGACCGCGGTTTCCTTCAGTGGAAGATGGAGAAATAAAAAAGATGGAGAGGGAAGATTTTGGGATAAGAATACACACGTGAAATCAAATCGTGGTTTGCTGGTAGGTTAAGAGTAAGACAGTGACAGTACCAGTGTGTTCTGCATAAATCTACGAGGGGGATCCCTTTCATCCATGGACAGAGGCTGTGGTGTTACATTCTGCCCGAGGGCAGCTTCCCAGGAGACTGAGCTCATAGCTGTGTTTCCCGGCCAGGCCTGTGCTCACCCTCAGGGGTAGTTACGAGCACTGCGCCTGCTGGGAAGGTCACCGCCCGGCCCTCCATAGACCACCCACCCGGGAGGGAATGGGCTCCAGACTCGGGGAGGCCAGGTGTGCAGTAGACGGGCGGGGGCGCGGGGAGGAGGTGGGCTTGCACCCCTTCCCTAAAGGCCCCTCCTGGCAGCTGTGCGGCAGGAAGTGCAAACTCAGGTGCTGGTCTGTGAGCACACCGGAGCTCGGGTGCGTTTCACCGCTCGGTGTCCCAAAGCGCAGGGTTCTCACCCCCCGCAGGTGACCAGGATGCCAGCTGGGCAGAGACCGGACAGAGCCCTGCGCAGGGCAGGGAGCTTCTCCTCAAGGTTCCTCGTCTCAAATCTCGTTTTGAAGATTAGAAAGGACTTTTAGTCTCACTAAAGACAAGCCCCTCCTTGAACTAATTCAGGCACTTTTGAAATTCTTTCTTGGTTGAAATAAGCAAAAGAAAACTCCATTCTCAGCAGTAAGGATCAACACTAAATGAGTAAATTAGGAAGAAAAAAAAGTGTGGGAAACCAGGATGATGTGATTGAGTTGAGTGTGAGACTGACGTGGACGGTTGGGAACAGGAATCATGATGAGAAAGGAGAGGACGGCCCAGCCCAGCCCCGGCTCACCCCGACCCGAGCAGCCTGAGGCCACAGGTTCCTGGTCTGACTGCCAGGTTGTCAGAGAAGCCTTTCAATCTGTGTTTATGTGAAACGGCCCAAATGGTGTTTATAAAATTGGCCTGAAAGCCCCAATGAAATAGTGACTTAGCCCTGGCCAGTGTGGCTCAGTGGATAGAGCATCAGCCTGCGTACTGAAGGGTACCGGGTTCGATTCCAATCGAGCACGTACCTCGGTTGCAGGCTCCTCCCCGACCTGAGGCCTGGTCGGGGCTCGTGCAGGAGGCGACCCATCCATGGGTTTTTCTCACATCAATATTTCTCCCAGTCTTTCCCTCTACCTTCCACTTTCTCTAAAAATCAATGGAAAAAATATCCTCAAGTGAGGATTAAAAAAAACAACCATCAGTTATGGACAGAGACTGAGTGTAAAAGTCTGTCCAGTGTGTCCGGGCCGGTGTCCACGTGGTTAGAGCACTTGCTTGTGCACCATAGGGTCTTGCGTTGGATTCCTGGTCAAGGGCACGTACCCCGGTCGCAGGTTCAATCCCCACCCCCTGGTGGGGTGCGTGGGGGAGGCAACCAATCAGTGTGTCTCTCTCATATCAATGTTTCTCTCTTTGTCTCCTCTCTTCCCCTCCACTCCCACTCTCTCTAAAAAATCAATGGAAAAAATATCCTCACTCCTTAGGTGAGGATTAAATATATATATTTATACCCGATTTACTTTACATTGATCTTATTTGGGGGGGGGGGCAGATAAAGAAGTGACATTTATAATCTATAGATATAAAAGGCTAATATGCTAAGTGTCTGACCGCCCAACTGGTCACTATGATATGCACCGACCACCAGTGGGCAGACACTCAACACAGGAGCTGCCGAGCTGCAGTGACTTGGCAGCGGTGGTTCTCGGGTAACGCACCCCAAAACCAGAGAGGAGGGAGCCCAATTCCTCGCGGGGCCCGCACGAGTCCACCTTCGGCCGTGGATTATGTTGTTGCTGGGGCACTGTCGCCCCGAATCTGGATTACTGCACACTTGTGTTTGCGTTCCATAACCTGTACGACAGCAACTTTGTAGAGTGCCCTCTTGTACTCCAGGACCCCTTGGGGGATGTCGGAGAGCCAGTTTCGGCCCGGTCCCCCCAGGGCAGGCCGAGGGACCCCCACCTGCTGCAGGGACCCCACTCACTCCACAGGCGCCCTTCGAGCCATGGGTGTGGCCGGCCAGGAAGAGACCGCAAGAGGTTGGCTCCAGGGTGTTTCCACCCCCTTCTCACCCAGCCCCACCTACCGGCCACCTTCTGATTAACTTCCTTTCAATGTGCACGAATCCATGCACCAGGACACTAGTGTCCAAATAATTAGTATATTTCACCCAGAATTATCCCAGCAGCCCTAAATATAATGTTTTCTTGCCCTTCAACCAAGAATAAAGCTCTTACGGAATACCTTTTTTTTTTTTTTTTTTAATGGAAGAGACATCAGAAAGGTAATGTTTGACCTGTGACTAATTTTCACCTCCCTCCGCAACCTGTGCTCTGACTGGGAATTGAACCATGACCTCTTGGTTCATAGGTCGATGCTCAGCCACCTAGCCACCGTGGCCCGGCTCTTCTTGATATCTTGATGTTCTCGTTTTGAGCATAAGCAGTGACACTGATTTGTAGTTAATAATAACTTCAGAGGAGCGTAAGGCGAGTGTGTCTGACTAATAAGGATAACGTGAGTGTCACGTATGGTGCCATTAGTTACAGAGATCGGAATGTGACCCAGTGTATTAGGAAAAACTATTTTACCATTTTGTCTTAAGATATATAAATGTCATCCTAATAGAGGAATTTAGATTTGATACTGCTGTCAGTTTACCAATTGGCTTTTTTATTTCATACATATTTTAACTCTTTGCACTCGCTTGCTTTTTTCTCGATTCCTTTATTCTAATACTAACCGTGTCGAGTCACACTCAACATCCGAGTGCAAAAGGTTAATATAATTTATTCAAATGAATAAGTAATATTTTTTGAACACTTGCGATATGTCCACGCATGAGCTAAACATTTGTGGGTGCTAGTTGGTTTCATCCTCACAGAAACCCTGTGATTTAGGTAGTATTGTTACCCCTGTTTTACAAATGAGAAAACGGAAGGTTGGAGGTAGACCTACTCAAGGTCATGCAGCTAGCGAGGGCAAAGCTGAGATCTGAACTCAGCAATCTGACTTCACCACCAATGCTCGCACATTCAGATAGCCAACTCTAGAATTTCCAAATTATTTATGATCCCAGAAATTTTCCACATCATCTCTGTCCATTTTTGATGATTCTATTTAAACATAATTACTGTATTTATTTCCTCCTAGGTTTATGTTCCAGATGAAAATAATGCTATTTTGGGAAGAAATACAAATAAGCAAGTTTTTGAAGGTTTGACAGCTGGACTTCTCAAAGTCAGTTCTGTGGTTTTTGGCTGCCTGATTGCCAATCCACCAGATGGAAGCGGCCGGCCGGCTACCCCGAAGACGTCGACAGAAGAAACGAAAAACCAGCCCTCCCAAGGCGATGCCTTTAACAGTCGCGTTCAGGACCTCATCAGGTAAAGCTGCTAGATTTTAAAATACTTCCTTCTTTGTTTAAAAAAGAAGTTAAGGTAATTTAAATCTCTGGGCCCATGTGGTGGCCCTGGTTCTCACAACACCATCCTCTCATTCCTGGTAGAGAATAGCGACATTGTGTAGAGAGAAGGAACACTTGTTAATGGAAGGGCTATAGCTGGTGCTCCGCTCTCATTCTTGGTATTTAGATATTTTAATATGTGAATACGTTGTGTCCAAGTCTTGCTATCGGCTCTTTTCAACAAGGATTCCTGAGCACCCTTCCAGAGATCCCAGGTCATCTCTGTCTATAAATCGGCGCAGACGTAAACAGTCACACAGCTACCGTTTGTGGAGCATGTGGGACACCGTGTTGTGGGAGGTACTGAGTGAGGCTTTGCAGCCCTGCAGGTGAGGAAATGCTCAGGAAGGCACTGTTGTGACTCTAGTTGAGCAGGTTGATAATTACGAGCCCTTCTTTTGTTTTCCAGTAGATGGAGCTATAGCCCAAGTTTTTGTTGTCTCTTACCTGAGCTACTTGCACGAGGAGGGCAGGGATGGCTGTGGGTTAGGGAGTGGTAGCCTGGGTGTGGAAAGCAGGATGGAGGTTGCCTCTGCTGTGTCGGGTCGCTTGGCTCTCAGAGCACCACCACCATAACCGGGGCAAGGGACATCTGGGTGAACCCCCCACTGCTGCCCCATTCCCTGTGGCCATTGGCTCTGCTGTGCTCTGACGGGGAAGCCGGAAGCTCCGGCTCCTCCTCTGCTGCTGCCCCTCACCCTCATCGGGTCAGAGTGGTGGCTGCTCCCAACTCCTCCTTGGCTCCCTCCTTTGCCGGGGCCACTGGCTCAGCCCTGGCAGCCGGCGTCCGAGCTCTGTGCACGTTCCTGTCCCCCCTGCCCTGCCTCCCCTCCGCGTTGAATACCTGCCTTCATAGGTACCACATGTTAGTGCTGATCAGGGGAGCCCTTGCTGGCTGATAGCTGACGTACCAGCTGCAAATGTCAGGGGCCTCTCCCATGATGCTGCTGTCCACGGCCTGTCTATGCCAGGACCACCTGCCTCATGCTGTGGCTTGTAATACGGTGGGACTCAGCGTGTGGCACCTCCAGCTCTGCCTGCTTGTCAGGACTGCTTTGCTGTTTGGTGTGTTTTGTGGTTCCATGCCGTTGTTTTCACTAAGGGGTTGTCCTGAATCCACAGACCTGAGCCGCTTTTCTTCCTCCTCTGTCTCTGCGTGCCTGCGTCTGTCAGCGTGGGCTCTGCCTGTAACTGGTGCGGGGCCACCAGCAGGCCCAGACTCCCATCTCTCCGGGCCGAGAGCCCCCGTGGAGAGAGATTCTTCCCGTGGGCACGGCCAGTTCCCCGAAGATGCTGAGGGGTCCCCGCAGGTCATGGCCCGCCCGGGACTCCCCTGTGCCGCGGAGACGGTGCTCAGCCTGTCCTGGAGCACAGGCCCTGCGGGAGGCACAGCACTCGCCGGCCACGTGGGAGTGGAGGGGACGCGCTGGGCAGACGGAAGCAGGCGGCCACTGCTGCTCCCTCTGGGCCGCGGCGATAGTTCGCTGGGACGGCTCGGGCAAGCGCACTTTCTAGACTGGGACGTCCTGTACGGATACAGGGTCTGGTTCTATTAGATCAGGTTAGCAGATTCCTCCGCCTCGCCTCCTTACCCAGAGGCGACGGGGACGCACCGAGGAGCAGGCGCACAGCTCCTTCACACGTGTCCCTGGAAGTCAGCGTGTTGGCGTTCAGGATGGCTGCATCGTGGTCCTGTCCTCTCATGCATGGCAATGCAGTAGCACCGAGTCAGGATAAGACGTCTAAGCTAAGGTGGTGGATCTGCAAGGTCATTATCGTCTTACCTGTAAGACGCCGGGGCCTCCTCCCAGGTCAGCTCTCAGGGCTGGCACTTTTCAGAGCAGAAAGCGGTGAGCATCTCGCTGCCGGGTCTGTACTAAATAGTGTTAGGGTTCTTGAAACAGGGAGCCTGCAGCTGGCAGCAGAGGGTTCAGTTTGAACAGGGTGTGTGGGCAGCATCGGAGTGTAAGGAGCACTGGCCTCGAGGGCAGAGGTCATCACACAGCATTCCAGCTGTTGTCCGGCGCCAGCCCCACGATGGCCAGGTGATGATGCTCGGTCATCTTTCTGGAGAAGCAGTGTGAGCATCGCTCAGAGAGGAGAACCACTTACAGAAATAGCTCGTTGTTCGGGACTAAATCACTGGAGAAGTTTGACTCGGACGGGTGTGGTTTGCTGTGTGAGGACCTAAGCTCCTGTTCGCTCAGACTGACCGGAAGGGAGGGTGCGGCGGCCTGCGCGGGGGTAACGCTTCTCCGCCCTTGCAGCTACGTGGTGAGCATCGGCCTGATCCACAAGCTGTGTGGCTGCTTCCTGTCCGTGCAAGGCCCGGTGGACGAGAACCCCAGGCTGGCCTCGCTGCTGCAGCACGCGGCCGGCCTCCTGCAGGGCGCCTGCGCGCTGTGCTGGGCGCTCACCGGCAGGTAAGTGCCCCCTGAGGTCCGTCTGGACCGAACCCGGGAAACTTCTCTTCCATTTGGGGGGTTTGGGCCACTTCCTCGGGAGGCAGGTGGTCATCTTGGCCTTCTGTATGCTCCTGCCCCGTCCTTACTGGCTTCCGTATTGAAGTGGGCGCCAGCCTCCTGTCAGTCTGTTTTCCTGGTGGGTGTCGTAAACCTGACTCCCTTGATGGGAAAACCCGAGGGGGAAGCCGGATCCAGGGGAGGCAGTGCGTCAGCGGCAAAGCACGCCCAGACCAGGCCGGTCCTGAGCACGGCACAGCCCTGGCGCCGCGCCGTGTTCACAGCCACGAGGGGTGTTATTCTCCCCTTTGCCCCGTATTCCACGGATCCCGTGAGTGAGGGAAGGACCGTCCAAAATCAGTAGCTCCCTGAAGTCACACATGACCCAGGGCATGATTGTCGCGGGGTGCCGGGACTCCTGCCGCCCGGGGAGCTCTAGACTCCGCCCGGGGCCCTCTCCTCGGAGGCCCAGGACTCCCCCCCCCCCCCCCCCCCCCCGACTGCAGGGTGACTCAGCGTTTCCCACGCCATGGGACTTGCCTCCCGGGATGCGGAGGACTTTCAATAGAAGAATTTCCTTACAATTAATTACAAGCAGCACTGCAGACAGAGTCTTTTTTAGGGGTTTTCAAGAACAAAACTAATTATTGCCCCGGCTGGTGGGCTCAGTGGTTGAGCATCGACCTATGAACTAGAAGGTCACTGTTCAATTCCTGGTCAGGGCACATGCCTGGGTTGCGGGTTCGATCCCCAATAGGGGGCATGCAGGAGGCAGCCGATCGATGATTCTCTCTCAGCATTAATGTTCCTATCTCTCTCTCCCTCTCCCTTCCTCTCTCTGAAATTAATTAAAAAAAAGAATGAAACCAATTATTGAAACCTCTAAAGTCTACACACTTAAAGAAATATTACCCATCCATATTCAGTGTATACAGAATGCCACTGACTAGATTCAGAATACCTTAAAAGACAGAATTTTTTTCTAAAATGAACCTTCTCAACATTTCTTTTTCTTTTTTTATATATTTTATTGACATTTTACAGAGAGGAAGGGAGAGGGAGAGAGAGTTAGAAACATCAATGAGAGAGAAACATCGATCAGCTGCCTCCTGCACACCCCCCACTGGGGATGTGCCCACAACCAAGGTACATGCCCTTGACCGGAATCGAACCCGGGATCTTTCAGTCCGCAGGCCGACGCTCTATCCACTGAGCCACACCGGTTTCGGCCTCCTCGACATTTCTTGTGCTGTGCATAGGACCCCTGAGCCCACCTGTTCTTCCTTGGCATCACCCCCCCCCCCCCCCCCGTCACATCGCCGTGAAGATTGGGACTGAGGGTCGGGGAAGCCAGTGTTCCATCAGTCTGCTCCCTTCCTGAGCCGAGGGGCACGCAGGGAGTGCTGTTGGTGGGTCTGTGACTGGAGGAGCCGGCGCCCACACTCCACACACAGGCTGTGTGCCACCCACTCGCCCCTGTGCCGTCCCTTCCCCCGAGGGACCCCGCCTGGCCTGGTTCTTCTGTGCCCCGCGCTGTCTGGGCTCGAGGGAGTGGCCGGTGAGGTACCGAGTGAGCCCCAACCCTGGGAGCCCCGGGAGGCCGCCAGGGAGTTCCTGGGGCCTGGATTGTCTCCGAGGGGCGACAGGACCATGTTTCTCTTAAAGCGCCGGCCCTGAAACGTGCACCAGTACCCGGTGGCAGGAGCCTCGCGGTGGCAGGACTGGGGGCGCCTGTGGGGACGGAGTGAGCGGAGGGACGTGCCTGGCTTGGACGACGAGGGAGGAGGAAGGAAGGGAGGGATCCAGAATGACTCCAGGGTCTGACTTGAAATTTCTGAGTGGCGGACGGTATAGCCCCAGCCTAGGCAGCGTAAGCATTTTCCACGGAGCCTCCCAGACATCCCTAAGGATTGTGCGAGCAGGCCGAAGTCTCTGTGTACGTTGTATGTAAAACCGAAGTGTGTGTGTGTCTGTGCGTGTGCACACGTGCAGAGAGAAGTACAATTGTTTCGATGTACTTAATGCAGCTGGATTTTTAAATAAATTAGTGGTTCACTCTTGGCGGTTTTTAAGAATTCCTAATACATTTTACCCAATATAATTTCCTTCTCCAAACCCAGTTACTCAGCAAATTTCTGTTAGTAAGCCTTGCTGCAGAAGCAGATTATTCTAGAAAAAAGGTCCAGGTGGTTCCTGATTCAGATTTCCTCGGCCTGTCTTAGCAGTGACCCCGGTCGCTGTTCTCCCCTCCTTTAGTCCCAGCGTGTCCTGGCACCACCAGGGCCCCCGATACTTACAGGCCGTGTCGTCTACTCCCCTCTTTATGGAAATTATGTTTCTAACTGCAAATGCAGCGGCCTGCTGAAGCACTTGGTTACGTGTGTGACACAGCGTCAGCGAGGTCACAGCCGGTCCGAAGCAGTGGCCCGGTGATGGGGGTCGTTCACCAGCGCCTGTTTGGGCTGCAGGAGCCGCGCGGCGTCCGGGACGGAATCAGAGACAAAGAGGAGCCAGAGGCGTCCTGTGTGGGCGGCCGCGCCCGAGACAATTAGGTGCCGGTGAGAGCCCAGGCCTCGGTACACGCCGGGTCTGCTGGTGGCCGCCTGTGGGAGGGCGGTTAGCAGGTGGCCGAGCCCGCTGCCATTGTGCCCTTAATCTCCTCATTTCTACCTGGCTCTCCGGGAGGCCGCCTGGGTGTCAGGATGCGCGCGGCTAATCCTCGCTCAGGGCGGGGAAAGGCACTGCTCCGTGTGAACAAGGAGCTTGCATTTCAGTAAAGACTGAAATTGTGATCTGCTCGAAAAAGGACTGGTTTTACGTTAGGATTGCTCCAGAGTTTCCCCAGTGAGTTGTTCACAAACTCCCGTCCTTCATCACTTACACCAGGCGTCCTCAAACCACGGCCCGCGGGCCACATGCGGGTGTTTTTGCCGTTCTGTTTTTTTACTTCAAAGTAAGATATGTGCAGTGTGCATAGGAATGTGTTCATAGTTTTTTTTAAACTACAGTCCGGCCCTCCAACGGCCTGAGGGACAGTGAGCTGGCCCCCTGTTTAAAAAGTCTGAGGACCCCTGCCTTAAACAAAACTCAGCCGTCTGTGAGAGGGCCCTCAGAAACGCCTGTGTCTTTGGCCGGCACTGCTGCCAGCTTTCCGTTCTCGGTCCCAGAGGAAAGGGTGGTTTTCATACCCCAGCCGTGCTCACTGCGGCCCTCGGTGCTGGCTCCTGAGCCCACCTGGCAGGACCACAGCAGCCCTGAGCGAGGTGAATTGCGGCCAAGACGGCCTTCCACTTAGTCAGAGGCATTTCCAGACTCACAGCGGCAGGGGCTCCCCAGCGAGGGGCGGAGGCACAGCCCCGACCCCTGCCCCTTTTAATCGGTTGGTGAAGACTTCTGAATTCTGGAATATTTTCACACAAAAAGAGGTTTGTCGTTACGTGTATTGGTGGTTTTCATTTCCATATCCCTCAGCTGCAGTAACAAAATGGGTTCTACCCAAGATCCCTGGAAACCTGCCGTAAAAAGATAGGAGTGGTTATAAGTTGGCCCGTTAATTATGGGGGATAAATGAGCGCCTCTCAAGTGGTTAAGGGTGCTTGAAAACCGTGTGTGCGGGCGAAGGTAAACCGTAACTCCGCCTGCCTGAATCATTCCCTCATTCATTAAATAAATATTTATGTAGCACTTCTCTGTGCCGGGCCCTGAGCGAGGCGTGGAGATCCAGAAATGACTCAGACACCTATCCTGCCCTCAAGGACCCTGTAAGCCGGAAGGGAAGGAAGGTCATAGCCGCTGCCCGTGGTGAGAGGCGGAGAGCGCTACGGAGGCTGCGCACCGGGCCCAGCACACGCCGGTCGGTGCAGAGCCGCTGATGGGGTGCAGAGGAGGAGAGGTCCGCTTAGTGGGAGGAATTAACTGTTTTCTGGAGCAACTAAAGTTCAGTCTGGGCCTGGGAAGACAGGAAGGGCTGCAACATTTAGAGTTGAAAACGGAGCAAACAAAGAAGAAAACGTAACGGCATCACGCAGAAACGTATGCAGAATGGAGGACTGACTGCAGCTGGGTTTTGATGTCGGTGCCTCCCAGGCTGCTATGAGGCTCAGAGGAGACCACAAGTGTTCCGGGAACGTGTGAGCTACCGGCAGGCTTGGTCTGTAGGTGGGTGGGCAGGGCGGCCCCTCTGGGGAGGCGACCCTGAAGCTGAGATGGAGTCCGTCAGGGAAGCCCTGGGCACCGGGCTGCCGTCGAGCAGAAGCGGGGGCTGATGGCACCCACATGTCGGCACCGGGCGTCCCAGTCACGGGAGGCAGCGCAGGAGGGAGGTGCAGGGGGAGGCGGGAGGGGAGGCCGGGCCAGGGCAGAGATAGAAGTTGGGATTTTCTCCGAGTGGGATGGGGGGCCCTGGAGGAGGTGAAGCGGGCAAAACCTGACGGTTAGAAAGTAGCGGGCTCCTGTTTACTCTGTAGACAGGGTGGGAGCGTGGGGGCGTCACCAGGCAGCCCCCACGAGACCGTTCCCTCAGTTCCTCGCCTGGTGGGGCAGGTGCCTTCCGTGGCAGCACGGCAGAATCCGCCCAGAGCCGCGGCTGTGTAAGGGACTGAGGGGGCTGAGGCTACAGAGGCAGACACCCAGCGAGAGGCAGCCCTGCCCCGAGGGTCCCCGACCCAGGACCGCACCTGCCAGTCCCCCTCCGCTGCTCCCTCCCGCCTCCTTAGAGCGTGCAGCTCGCTTTCCAGAACACCCAGTCCTGGGCGCCCGCAGCCCCAGCTCCCTTCTCTGGGAGCAGGGGGTTCAACCAGTGACTTCACCCACCTGGCACACCTCCGAGGGGCGTTCTCTGGGGTCCGGGCTAAAGGGGAGGGTCACACAGAGGCCTCAGGGGTTCCAGGACCACAGGAGCGAACAGGCCCAACTCCAAGAAGCTAGGAGAGCAGTCGAGAAGGTCCCCGCACTGAAGGAGACCCAGGGACCGGGGGACGACAGCAAGCCGGCCAGGAGCAGGCGGGAAGGGGCCGTCACGGCTGCGTTTGGGGGCCCAGCAAGGCCTGGAACGTGAGTGGTCTAACGCCGAGTGGGGGGGGGGGGTGCCCTCACAGGTGACTGCAGCTCTTGCCCCGCTACGCTCTCCTTTCAGGCAGTCAGGTTTTCAGGTCCTGTTCAGGAGTATTGATAGCTTTTCCTAGTTAAATTTATCTTTTTAATGAACAGAAGTGAATATGCCACTAAGATTTCTAGTCCTAGAGACCAAACAAAAACACTTTAAAATCCAGCCCTTGCTGGTTTGGCTCAGTGGATAGAGCAGGGGTCCTCAAACTTTTTTTTTTTTTTAATATATTTTATTGATTTTTTTTTTTTCAGAGAGGAAGGGAGAGGGACAGAGAGCTAGAAACATCGATGAGAGAGAAACATCGATCAGCTGCCTCCTGCACACCCCCACTGGGCATGTGCCCGCAACCAAGGTACATGCCCTTGACCGGCATCGAACCTGGGACCCTTGAGTCCGCAGGCAGATGCTCTATCCACTCATCCAAACTGGTTAGGGCGTCCTCAAACTTTTTAAACAGGGGGCCAGTTCACTGTCCCTCAGACCGTTGGAGGGCCGGACTATAGTTTAAAAAAAACTATGAACAAATTCCTATGCACACTGCACATATCTTATTTTGAAGTAAAAAAACAAAACGGCAACAACACCCGCATGTGGCCCGCGGGCCGTAGTTTGAGGACGCCTGGGATAGAGCGTCTGCCCGAGGACTGAAGGGTCCCGGGTTCGATTCCAGTCAAGGGTACATGCCTCCATTGTAGGCTCGATCCCCGGCCCTGGTCGGGGCGTGTGCCGGAGGCAACCAATTGATGTGTCTCTCTCACATCGATGTGTCTCTCTGTCTCTTCCCCTCCCTTCCACTGTCTCTAAAAATCAGTGGGAAGATGTCCTCAGGTGAGGATTAACAACAACAAAATAAAATAAAACCGGATAAAATTGAGAAGATCTCAGCGTGTAATATACAACATTTCAGATCTGACTTTTTAGGTTTTCCATGCATTTTTAAAAGAAAATGTTATGCCTGATATGAATGAGGCCTTTTACCTTTTTTATTATAAACATTGAGGCTGAAAGTGATTATAACTGACAGTTAAGACCAACAGCAGCCAGTGGCCTGTTCGAGGACAAATGATCTGCATTTCAGACTGAATCAAAAGTAAACACTCTGTCAAGTCCCTCAGGACTGCGCTAGGCCGGCCTCCCGCCGCAGGGAGAGGGGCTTCCCCGTGAGGCGTGGTGTCTGCCTCCAGCCGCCTCCATTCTGATCGTGGACGCTCACTGGATGGATTTTTCTGAAGGACCATTTTCGGTCCATCAGGAGAACGTGGCCGAAGATCTTGGGATGTGTTTCTTTATGATCTATGATCAGGGTTTCCCTAAATAATGCAGTGGGGTCGGGAGAGGGGGACGCATTCTGATGACTTTACTGACTTTTTTTTCTTATTCTTTTGAAAAAAGTACTGTACTTTCCAGCGTATAAGACGACTGGGCGTATAAGATTTTCCTGGGTTAAAAAGTCGTTTTATACACCGGAAAATATGGTATATTGGACTATATTGATGGGATTAGATGTAATGGATTAGATATATTGGACTACCGTATTTTCCGGTGTATAAAACGACTTTTTAACCCAGGAAAATCTTATACGGCCCAGTCGTCTTATACGCCGGAAAATACGGTAGTAGCAGTAAATTCATGTCATTGGAGAAATTCTTGGAAAGTCTAGGTATTAAGGTGCCTTACATGTTAAAGCCATATTCCTGAGTATCTGCATGGGGACGTGCTGACAGTCCCTTTAAAACCAGCGCCAGCAGCAAGGGAGGCCGGGGGGCGGGCGGGGGGGGGGGGGGGGGGGGCAGCCTTCTCGTTCACGGCAGCAGGACTTTAGCGGCGCAATGTCACTCATCCCCGAGGCTTCAGGGAGAAATGTCTCTGGCTCGTCACTGGCTCTCAGAGGCAGTCGGTGCTAAACAAACACAGACCCTTGTTGGAACCTTATAGTAAACCCAGACGCATTAGTCTCTGCTCCGTCTCCCGGCAGGGTCTGACCCCCACCTCTCTGGCTGTCGGGGGGGGGGGGGGGGGGAAGGGCCAACGGACACGCTCACAGCGTGCAAGGTTCTGAGGTGCCCGTGAGCAAATAGATGCGATTTCTTACCTTTTTGTTTTCACTGAGCCCGTAAGGTAGGAAGTGTTTCTCCACGATGATGCAGGTTACATTTCAGCCTGTGTGCCTGTTGGACAGTGTTCAGTCGCCCGAGGTTTGACGTCAGAGGAGGAGGCATGGGGGGGAAGGAGAGGGGCTCCTCAAAAGCCCTGGGAGTGCCCCGCCCGTGCCACCAGCACGTTTGTGTGACCCCGAGCATGCCACCTGGTCGCTAGGTCTCGGAGGTGCCTCCTCAGGGGGCAGTCGGGGTGCCGTTTCCCGGGGGGAGGGGAAGGGGGAGTGAATGATTGGCAGCCATGGGCACGAGCACCGCAGGTTCGCGGTCAGTCGGTGCTTCCTGGGACCCGAGCTGAGGAGTGAGGTGGGTGTGCAAACCCTGGCTTCACGTTGGCTCCGGGAGTCCGTTTCCCAGCACTGGCTTCGGGCTCCCCCACGTGCTGCCCCTGCCCCTGGCTGCTCAGCGGAGTTCCTGGTGTTGGGGTGACGCTCACCCAGATGGCTGGTTCGGGGGTCTGGCCCCGCCCCGCCCCGCCCTGCCCCTTGATGAGGAAACTGCCCCAGGGGGTTCCATGTCTGCCCACCTCGGGTCCCAGCACAGCCTGGCTGTGAGGCCTCTGCTGCCCGCGAGCTGCTCCCCGGGGTTCCCGTGTGCGTCCCGAGGGGCCCTGCTGGCTGGGTCTCTGGGCCCCAGAGTGCTCGGGCCTCTGGCCGGACCCGGAACCCCAGCAGAGGAGGGCTGCCCGGCTTCCACCGCAGCCCGGGCCGCGTGTGCTGTGTCCGCAGCGGCGGGGCTGCCCGAGGGCTCGTGCTCCCTGTGGCCACGTCGGGTGGTTTGCTCGCGGCGCCTGCTCGTCTCGCTCCGTCCTGGAGGTAGAGGTCAAGCGCTGGTGTCTCTTTGTCAGGTCGTACAGCATATTCGACAGCAATCGCCAGGACCTCACAGGGCTGACGGCGGCTCTGCAGGCCACAGACCTCGCGGGCGTCCTGCACATGCTCTACTGCATCCTGTTCCACGGCTCCCTCTCGGACCCCGGCACCGCCAGCCCCCAGGAGAGCTACTCTCAGAACACGGTCCAGGTGGCCATTCAGAGCTTGCGTTTCTTCAACAGCTTCGCAGCTCTCGATCTGCCCGCTTTTCAGGTACGGAGCATTGGCCGGCGTCGGTGACCGGCCACCGGTCCGTGTCCAGTGTGGACAGGAGGCGAGGGCCTTCCGGACTGGGCACGAGGAATGAACTCACCAGTCTGAGGGTTGCACGGAGGGCTCGGCGAGCCAGCACACAGTAGGCCCTCGAGCAATGCGGACCAACACAGCTTGTGGAGATGAAGGCTTGAGTCACGCGTTGCGTGGGAAGTTCAGTGTTGCAGCGGCCCAGCTGTGTGCTATGGTGGAGCCTCATATTTCATTAGAATATTTTCCACCGTTTCCATTTCATTGTGTACTAATAAGGCTGTCAAAATATTTTTATCCCTCCAGTATGGAGTGTGGTTTCACCCTGAATTCATGTTGGCACAGATGGCCCTGAGGTCCCGGATACTGTATATCGTCTAGTCTGACACTTTTTACAATTGAAGGTGGTCTCCAGAAACAAATCAATGTACTGACGAGGCAGTTAATTCTGGCTAAAGAGGAAATATAGGCTCCTTGAAAAATTGGTTTAATTTTTATATTCAAACTTCGTGCCCCTTGACCTGCACTTATCAGTGAAGGTTAAACGGAGGGCACGGGGTCGCAGCACGCTGGACGCAGCTAATTAAATAGGGCTGAGCGAGAGGATGTCGCTGCTTGATTTAAAGGGGAGAGGCCTCCGAAGTGTCCCTGGGGCTGGAAGCGCTTTGTCTCCGCGGTGACACCGAGACAGAGACACTCGACATTAGCAGTAACTGTGTGTCGGCAGCACTCAGCGGCAGGGCTGCTCGCCTCCAGCAGGCAGAGCGCATTCACGGGAGCTTCCAAGCCGGCCCGGACCGCGCACCCCGGCTGCGTGGACAGCGCTCCTGTCCCGCAGCCAGCGGTGGGCTTCCCTCGGGGTGGGCCGCGAGCCTTTTCTGTGGGCTCGCTCTCCCCTTTGCCCTCCTGTCACTCTGTCTGTCTGACATGTTTATTAAATAGAAGCTCCGGCTGTGCAGCCAGCCCCGCTCTCCCGCGTGCCCACCGCCCTGCACGGAGGCCCTGCAAGCCTCGGAGCTGGGGGGGGGATTTGGGGGGGACAGGGGCTGATGGTTGGGTGTTTTACATTCTTTGGGGGGCCTTGGGTTTATAGAGCTGTGTATTTGAGTAATAACTAGTTATTTATATTTCCTTTCTATTTGAACATAAGTAAATAATTAGAATTCTATTTGTATCCCTGTGTACAAGAAAATGTTTTCTCCAGGAAAAAAAGTATTGGAAGTTAGCTAAATGATAGATCTACGGGCGATTTTTCACATTTTGATATTTTCCCACATTTTCCACAGACTGTTTGTACAATGAGAAAAAATAACTTCCTGAAAACGGAAGAAATCACCCTACTGTAGGTGTCCGACCCACTTGGTACAGGCATTTGGTCTGCTATGCTCCATCTTCTGCCCCTTTTCAGGTTAAACCCTGCACTTATTATGGTCCCTTGTGAGCACAGGAATCCCCGGGGCTGCTCAGCGTTGAGCTCTAGAAGCTGCACACGCTTCTCCCGCACCGGCCCCGGCCCCGCACCGGCTCCGCACCGCGGTCGGCAGCCCTGGCTCCCGCTGGGGTGCTAACTGCTCCTTGCCTTTGCCAGTCCATTGTAGGGGCAGAGGGCTTGTCCCTTGCGTTCCGGCACATCGCCAGCTCCCTCCTGGGCCACTGCAGCCACGTCTCCTGTGAGAGCCTGCTCCACGAGGTCATCGTCTGCGTGGGCTACTTCACTGTCAACCACCCGGACAACCAGGTAAGAGGCCCCGGAAGTTCCTGCGGCCGTTCCCCCGCACGGAGAGTGAGGTGCTGGGGCGAGAAGAGGCAGGCTAGCTGCTGGGACCCGTCTGGCCTGGGCGGGGGCCTCCAGCAGCCCCGGGGAGGTAAAGGGATTGGATCAGCACTGGATTAACAGGGCCTCCTGCAGAGCTGCACAATTAACATATGTTAATAAAATATTGTAAGCCACACGGCAGCATCTGCTCTCTTACTGCGTGGATTCTGGTGCTCTCCGTAGCCTTCCTGTGGTGATGAGTAGAGAGCCCCTTTGGCACTGAGCCAGCAACCAGCCAGTGCTGTAGGGCATGGCTCCCGGCCCGGTGCTTTAGGGCACACACGGCTCCCGGCCCCGTGCTTTAGGGCACACCCGGCTCCCGGCCCGGTGCTTTAGGGCACACACGGCTCCCGGCCCTGTGCTATAGGGCACACCCGGCTCCCGGCCCTGTGCTATAGGGCACACACGGCTCCCGGCCCAGTGCTATAGGGCACACACGGCTCCCGGCCCAGTGCTGTAGGGCACACACGGCTCCCGGCCTGGTGCTTTAGGGCACACCCGGCTCCCGGCCCAGTGCTTTAGGGCACACACGGCTCCCGGCCCAGTGCTTTAGGGCACACACGGCTCCCGGCCCGGTGCTTTAGGGCACACACGGCTCCCGGCCCAGTGCTTTAGGGCACACACGGCTCCCGGCCCGGTGCTTTAGGGCACACACGGCTCCCGGCCCGGTGCTTTAGGGCACACACGGCTCCCGGCCCAGCGCTTTAGGGCACACACGGCTCCCGGCCCGGTGCTTTAGGGCACACCCGGCTCCCGGCCCCGTGCTTTAGGGCACACACGGCTCCCGGCCCAGTGCTTTAGGGCACACACGGCTCCCGGCCCTGTGCTTTAGGGCACACACGGCTCCCGGCCCCGTGCTTTAGGGCACACACGGCTCCCGGCCCCGTGCTTTAGGGCACACACGGCTCCCGGCCCAGCGCTTTAGGGCACACACGGCTCCCGGCCCAGCGCTTTAGGGCACACACGGCTCCCGGCCCAGCGCTTTAGGGCACACACGGCTCCCGGCCCCGTGCTTTAGGGCACACACGGCTCCCGGCCCTGGCTTCTCCCCACCCGCCCGGAGTTAGCGGCTGCCTGCCTGGTGGTGGTGGAGGGGACCTGAGGCAGGCTCCTGAGTAGTTTTGCTCTTTTTTTTTTTTTTTTTAAATATATTTTATTGATTTTTTTACAGAGAGGAAGGGAGAGAGATAGAGAGCCAGAAACATAGATGAGAGAGAAACATCGACCAGCTGCCTCCTGCACACCCCCCACTGGGGATGTGCCCGCAACCAAGGTACATGACCCTGACCAGAATCGAACCCGGGAACCCTTCAGTCCGCAGGCCGACGCTCTATCCACTGAGCCACACCGGTTTCGGCCTGAGTAGTTTTGCTTTTAATTGTTTTGATGATTTGGTTTTTGAGCAAGATTTCATTTGTAAATAAGATTCTGCTGCTTTAAGGAGTTGGGAGATTTGTGTTACAGATTTTGTGAAAAAATAATAAAGCACTGTATTGCACTTTATTTTTGAAACCAGGTTGTGGCATAAATAACATATCAAATAGTGATTCCTGACAACCTCATTTCTCTATCTTTTTCATCGTATAACGGGACGTCGTACCTTTCCCCCGCCCGGCACCCCTCTATGAATGTATTTACACAGCTGCGGTCATGCAGTACATACACTCATGTCCTGCTCTAGACACTTAACCTGTAACAGAGCCATTCTTTACAAGTACATTTTTTTAAAAATATTTTTATTATTTTTTTACAGAGAGGAAGGGAGAAGGATAGAGAGCTAGAAACATCGATGAGAGAGAAACATCGACCAGCTGCCTCCTGCACACTCCCCACCGGGGATGTGCCCGCAACCAATGTACATGCCCTTGACCGGAATCGAACCTGGGACCTTTCAGTTCGCAGGCCGACGCTCTATCCACTGAGCCACACCGGTTTCGGCTACAAGTACATTTTTAATAACTGAATGGCTGTATCTGTGTAGACAGCCCCTGGGTGACCGAACGGTGTCCATATATTACCATGACACCCGCTGCACTTAACAGAGGCGAGTGACGTGTGTGTGATAGTATTTGCTGTGTCTAGTTCTACAGCAATACGTTCAGTTCTATGGACCTTAAAAATAAAACTGCTAGTTATTTTATCAGCAAAAATGTGTTAGCCCTAGCTGATTTGGCTCAGTAGACAGAGTGTCGGCCTGCGGACTGAAAGGTCCCGTGTTCGATTCTGGTCAAGGGCACATGCCTGGGTTGCAAGCTCAATTCCCAGTAGGGGGTGTGCAGGAGGCAGCCGATCGATGATTCTCTCTCTCTTCATTGATGTTTCTATTTCTCTCTCTCCCTTCCTCTCTGAAATCAATAAAAAATATTTTTTAAATGCATTTATTGGGAATAGCAGATAATTGCAATTCTGAATAAGCGTGCTATAGCAAAAGACTATATAGGTGAGTCCAGAAAACAAATGAGAACGTTACTTTATAGAGGAAAGGGAGGGGTCCGGAGGGTGCTTTGAAGAGAAGTCCATTGGAGGGGGGGGGAGCGCTCAAGGTGGTGATGCGTCTCATTGGCTGCATTGCAAGGTTTCCATGGCTGGTGTGTGGCTGGGCGAGGAGGAACCTCCTTCCGCTGGCTGCTGTGGTGGAGACACTTCCTGCTGGAACTGCAAGCTGTGTGCTTGGTGTTGGGTGGAGCCGAGCGCTCCGCCTTCAGGCCCCGGCTCCATCGCACCGGCGGTTTCTTCACGGCAGCCAAGCTGAGGGCTAGTTTCAGGCTCTGCTAAACCCACTCTGCGGTGAGGAACTACGGAACTCAGAGTTGTGTGGGCTTCCCGAGAGGGTTCCTGCTGATGCTGGTCACGGACCAATCCTCTCCTGGAGGTGAAGCACCTGCTCTGAGTCTCCGGCCCACCAGACGGGATGGGAAATGGGGTCGGAGCTGGTGTTTGCAGGTGGCATGTGACAGCCGACCTAGGCCTGCGGCAGAGCTGCAAGTGAGCACGCGGGAGCAAGAACACGCAGATTAAGTGAGCAACACGAGGGGACGGGGCCTGGTGCTGGTCAGGTGCGTCTGCGGATAATTGGTGAGAGAGCGCGCTGTGAGGAAGCAATCAGAAGAAAGATGGGAAAAGCCAGACATCCCGTGTTAGCCCCTTGCCTCCCGGACTGACACTAACCTGGACATCACTTCTGATCCAGGGAGGTCAGAGAAGCCCATTCAGCCCCAAGGCAGTGGCTGAAACAACAATCTCTGAGAAGAAAGAACAGGATAAAAATAAAGCAGAAATCAGAAATAGAAACGATAGTAACAGCAAACGCTGAGACACTGGGCCTTATGCGATGCTGTTTCTAAGCATAATCCCTGGTATTTGTAGAATTCTTTATAAACTCTTCCATCTGCTGCTCCGGGACCCCCTTAGCCCTTGAGTGTGGCTGTAGTGCAGGAATCATCCTGCCTCGTGGACAGTGGGTTCTGAGGTGAGGCCTGCCCTGAGATGACCCAAGAACCACTAAGCCCGGGACTAGATTCCAGGTCCCGCAAAGCCCACCCCGTGTACGTCTCATTTCATGTCATGTTGCTTAAGGAAGTCAGATTCCACAGCCCCATCTACTGGTGATCCCTGACGTGTACCCGGGAGGGGAGGGTACCCAGGCATTGAGATGCTGCCACGCTCGCTGCCTGGAAACTTCTGGACATCTGAGTGCCTGGCTCCGGAGCCGCAAAGGTCCTGGGAAGCTGAGTCCGAGTGCCTCCTGAGCACCAGAGGGACCACAGGCTAGGAAACAAGCCTTGAGCCGACCCCGCTCCGTCACGGCTGCGTGATCTCCGAGAAGCATCTCCCTGTGGGGCTGGAACTCTGTGGCTCAGCTAAGAGGTGGATGGTCCTGGAAATGGATAACGGTGAAGGTTGCACAATATTGTGGATCTACTTAATGCCACTGAATTGTGGCCTTAACATGGTTAGAGTAGTTTCATGTTGTATATCTTTGCCACAGTAGAAACCGTTTTGAAAACGTGGGTGGTGCTGGACGATCCCCCAGGACGTGAGCCAGGCCCACGCTGTGCCGTCAGCTCAGGGCTTTGCAGGGAGGACCGGCGCCCTTCCTCTCGGAGCTGGCAGGACCGAGCCCTCAGGCCCAGGGCGACCTCCGCAGGCCACCTGGCGTGGAAGTGGTGCCCGCGCGGGCGGCAGTCATCTTTCCGAAGGGTCGCCGTCTCTAATGAAAACGCTGGGTCAAACCAGAAGCATCCATCCATTGTGTGGCACGTCAGGACTCCTCCTAACTTTCTTCCCATTTAATTATGATAATGAACACAATTAGCATGTGCTGCGAGCCCTTCACCTTATTTGCATTTTATATGGGATGATTAAATGTGCCCTGATAATTGAATTAACTGCATGACAGATGATCGGACTGCCTGCATATTGCCGTGTGGGGAGTAAGCACCGTTGCCTGTTCATTTCCGTTAGTGACCGGCTTTTCATTTGGAAAGACCCCAGAGATTGCCGCGGCCAGAGCCCGAGGCTCTTAGGAGAGTTGAGGGGAAGGGTCCTTGGCCCAGCGTCCCCGTCGGCGCCCGTGGAGCAGACCGTGCCGTCACGTAGCCGTCCGCCCTGCACGTGCCGCGGGCTGCAGGCTCCTGGGGAGACCGGCCTGAGCTGTGACCTGCATGTTCCACGTCTTGTGGGAGTTGGTGATTTAGTAAGAACCCCAACATTCATTGGCTGATCACCCCTAAACTCTGTCTGTGGTCCTCCCCTCCGCCGTTTCCCTGCCAACGAGAGCAGGGCTGCTCCCAGGCGTGCACCCTCGGGCTCGGCAGCAGAGCCGTGTGTTCCCCGCGCTCAGCTCTCCAGCCCGGTTCCAGCTCCGGGCTTTCGGCGCAGCCCACGTCCTGCTCAAACATTCTTACTGTTTGTTGTTCTCAGAGGAAGGGTCCTCGGTCACACCCACTATGTACACGCCCCAGCCCGTCCCCCATGAATGGAGCCCTCTGTGGGCTCAGCGGGGACCCCAGGTCCTAGGCCTCTCTGCTCTCAGTGAGCGTGGGCAGCTCGCTCTGTAGCTGTCACGCTGGCATCCGGCGTTCTGTGTGTCCTCTCTCTGAGTGACACATACAGTTCCTCTTATAAAATTAACACCATGTCTAAGGATGAGCCTAGGAATTTCAACAATATGACCATTTTGGAGTTTCTCTCAGTATTACAACACAGAGAAAAATATGGTTTTTTCCCCCTCAAAAGTAAAATTTAACCCATTGCACAATAGATTTCCTAATTAAAAATAAGTTTTGCTTAAATATTTATGTTAAGACTTTTAGTGTTAGAATGGCATTTGCCAGTTAGCAATTTTGGCTGATGGCACTGAAAGTCACCCATATCACCAAACCCAAATAGAAGACGCTTTTTACTTCCCTCATCTCTTCGGTGAACTTTCCAGCACGTGCTCACGTCAGGTGCCCTTTTCACTGCACAAACCACCGACAAGTTGTCAGGAGCCGCACGCTTTACCCCGTGGCGCCGGGCCCGAGCCCCTGGAGCCGACGCAGCCTCGGCGGAGCCCGCACCTCCCAGGACCAGCACTGGCCAGTGCCCTCGGGGTACCTGGTGAGAAAGGGGCGTTCTCCCCGGCTGCTGACGCACCGTGTTCCCACAGATCCTCCTGTGCCCTGATGCAGTCACAGCCTGAATCCGTCTTGGCTTGATCTTTGACGTACCGAACGTCAGATGCCACAGAGGACAAGAGTGTGGCTCTGAAGTGAGCGGCTTGGAACGCCCTCTGCTGTCCAGCACTGTGACCTTGGCCGGGCTACCGAGCGCAGGGCCTCGGTCTACTCATCTGTGAAGCAGGGCCAGGCGGCCCCGACACCCAGGCGCGGGGCGGAGTCAGCGGGACACCCAGGCGCGGGGCGGAGTCAGCGGGACACCCAGGCGCGGGGCGGAGTCAGCGGGACACCCAGGCGCGGGGCGGAGTCAGCGGGACACCCAGGCGCGGGGCGGAGTCAGCGGGACACCCAGGCGTGGGGATGCTCGGGAGGCAGCTGCCGCCCGTTCGTCTCGCCCTGCACCGTAGCTCCACGGCACCGGCCCCCTCCGGAGTCACAGGTCGGCCGTCCTCCTTCACCGGCCTCCCCGCCTCTCGGGCTCCGGACACCCCAGGAACACAGTCCCAAAGCCCAGCATGGAGCCGTGAGGTGGAACACCAGCCCCCTTCGTCTCGGTTGCACTGAGAAAGCGGGGAGTCCACGGAGCGGCTCCGGCAGTGGCTGTGAGACAAGAGCACAGAGGACCTACTCCGCCCCAGGGGACGTGAAGCTCCATCGCAGACGGCAGAGCACGGGAGACGCACGGGGGAGCCGCCGGCACCCCTCCCAGGGTCCTCGGAACAGGCTCCGGTCGGGGGGCCAGGCCTCGCGTCCTTGCCCACCGGGAAACCTCCTGGCGCGTCGGCGTGCACAGGAAGTGAGATCAGGGGGACTGCTCTGTCGGCGGTGAGCTCTGACCCGTGCTCAATCTGGGCTGCCTCACTCTTCATTCGTGGAGGCACCTTTGTTCGTAACCCCACCCGAGGAGGGTATGCTTTCATTGATTTTAGAGAGAGAGAGAGACATTGATCCGTCGCCTCCCATACGTGCCCCGACTGGGGATCAAACCCACAACCCAGGTCTGTGCCCTGACCAGGAATCGAACCCGCCGCCTCTGGTGTACAGGACGATTCTCCAGCCACTGAGTCACCGGCCGGGGTACAGAGGGGCCTTTTTAATCATCACTGGGATGGGAAAGGGAGCGTAAAACCCGGGTCACTGGAAGCCGATGCCGTGGGACAGCTAGTGGGGCGGCCGTCGGGGCCCTGGGTCCTGTCCCGGCCGCACAGCTGGGTGTGGTGGGTCACTCGCTCTCCGAGCTTCACCTTCCTGTCTGCACTGAGGGAGGCCGGTGCCCGGGGCCCGCAGCTCTGATGGAGGAGGAATACACCATGTGAGACGCGTGGAGGTCACGGCCAGACCAGCCTACGCCGACACACGCAGTCTTCGTTTCTCAGTACGGCAGCCACAGCCCTGCTCTGGCCACTGGCTCCTTGCTGATCCCCAAACTGCCTTGTCCCTGCCACCTTCTCCCCGGAATGCTTTTCCCGCAGAAGCCCGCAGGCTGGGGACATGGCTGCCACCTGTCCTGCTCCCGGAGGGCCGTCCATGGTCAGCTGCTTCTTCACCTCGCTCCGTTTCTCTTCCCACTGCGTTACCCGCCCCTGACACTCCCCGTGGCTCTGTTCCCCCCCTCCCAGCCGTCCCGCTAAGTGCCGGTACTGGGCAGTGCCACGCACGCAGCGCTACCGGGTAAATATTTGCTGAGTGATGATCCGACGTGAAATGACACATCACCCTTAGGCCTGATCCTGCAGGAAAGGCTAAAACGGCCCCAGGTTTTGACAGACACAGCACTCCTGTTTCACTCACCGAACCTCCTGAACGGCTTTTAGCTAAAAATGTAGGAGCCGTTTCTTCGGCCCTAGAACTTACTTATCTTCGAATCTATTCTGAAAGCAGCTCCTTAGTTTTGTTTTGCCGGAGCCAGTAGTTCTGAGAACCGAAGGAAACGTCTGTTCAGCGTTTGGCAAATCCTGTTGTGAGAGAACAGTGCCACGAGGAGCACGGTTCACCCCCCGCCCTGCCTCGCGGGGGACCCAAAGGTGTGGAAGCCCCAGGGCTCCTGTCGGGGTCCCCGGGCCGCACTCAGGCTGCTCTGGCCCCTGCCCTCCCCTCCCCGGGCCACGCCTCAGCGAGCAGGACACGGTGCCCGGGGCTCCCCAGATGCTGTCGGGAAGGCAGTGAGCAGGTCCCCACTCAGCACCGGGCCCAGAAGTAGGAGGAAGGGAGACCTCACACCCGAGGAATTCCCTCCGCACGGAGCCCGGGGCGCTGAGACTGCGGGAACGCCGGGCATGAACCACGGGACCTGTCATGGTCCTAATTGGAACCTTATCCTCCTGCACTCAGAGCAGAGATGAAAGCGGGGAAATCCGAGAGGCCATTGATTTCACTTGAGAAAGCAGTAAACGGAACTACAAAGAGATGTGACCGCTATTATAGTCCTAAGATTAAATAAAATTGTCACAGACTGGTGCTGGGCAGCCGGTAAGTGCTCCGGGGAATGGTCCAGGCTCCCGCCCGCTGCTGGGAGGGCCAGGCAGGCCCGCCAGGCGCTGCGGGGTGACCCTCGCTCACCCCAGGGGCTCCATGGGAGGAGGTCGGGCCCCAGCTCGCCAAAGCCCCTGGGAATCTGGCGCGTTCAGGCCTTGTTAGGTCTGCTCCTCCTCCACCCACTCCTGCCCCCACATGTCCTGTCATAGCGTTCATAATCCTTCCGGGAGCACGTGTGTGTGTGTGTGTGTGTGTGTGCGTGTGTGTGTGTGTGTCCTCTTCACCTGAGAACATGGAGTAGAGGATGAGAACAGCTGCTGGTGAAGAATTCGGGGGCATTTCCCACATGTAAATGTAACACCTGTACAGGTAGAGCTCACAGGTGCTCATGGCTGATGGGACGTATTTCTTGACACATGATCTAGCCCAGTGGTCAGCAAACTCATTCATCCACAGAGCCACATATCAACAGGACAACGACTGAAATTTCTTTGGAGAGCCACATTTTTTAAACTTAACTTCTTCTAACGCCACTTCTTCAACATAGACTCGCCCAGGCCGTGGTATTTTGTGGAAGAGCCACACTCAGGGGGCCAAAGAGCCGCATGTGGCCCGCGAGCCGCAGTTTGCCGACCACGGATCTAGGCTTTCTGTGACCAGCCCCCCCTCCCCAGCCCACCCTGTGTGGATGGGACACAGAGTGCAAACAAACAGAAACCCCAAAGAAAGCAGTCCCTCAGACGGGTGGTGATCGGCGAGTCTGCCGTGGCCGAGGCCTGTGCTCCGAGGCCTTCCTCAAACACGAGTCGCCATGGGAACAGGGCCGGTGTCCGGTCCTGAGAACTACGGAGCCTGACGTTCGCACCGGCAGATGCTGGGGATCGCCCGCCCAGCCCCGCGCTGCACCATGTGTGGGAAGGGAGTTGGGAACGTGCTTCCGTTTCATGGCCACTCTCCTCGCGGAACAGAAGAGGGCGGGAGGGGGCCTGCCCAGGGGCCACCTCTGCCTCCCCGTGCCGGTCCCCAGCTCCCAGCCCGTTCCCCACAGGAAGCTGAGAGCAGCAAGGCTGGCCGTCCACCCAGGTGCCCGGGGCCCCCGGGACAGCCCCTCCCCCTCGTCTCCCTGGGATCCCTGGTCTCCAAAGCCTGAGAGGCCAAGCCCCTGCCTCCGGCCGGCTGCTGTGCCCCCTCCCTGAGCTGTGCCCAGCCCGCCAGGATCTCTGCCCTGGACTCGGCCGGGAACGGGAGGGACCCGCTTGCAGTGCCAGCCACAGGGACCCTGTGCTCTGCTGAGCCGGGTTATGTAAGCGGACAGGCTTTCCAGCCTCTCTCCTGCGGTTATAAATGGAGCCGTTTCTGCGCGCTCCCTGCTCTGCCCCCAGGGCGTCCGATTAGGGAAGCTGTGTGTGTGTGTGTGTGTGTGTGTGTGTGTGTGTGTGTCGTGATTCCTGGAGGTCACTGGCTGCCAGGCCCGGCCGGCTTCGGGTGCGACGGGACTTGTCAGGAGCGATGCGCGGCCGGGCCACCCTCGCTGGAGCGTTGCAGCAGGACCCGTTCTGCGGAAGGAATGCAGCGCGACGTGGTCTCTGCTCCGCTACACAAACACGCTTTGTTCCGTGACCTGCGGACCCTCGCGCTGTCTCTCCGTGAACTCGGTGTCTAGACACCTGCTTTTGCTCCTTGGTGGAGGACATCTCGTCTCTGACAAGAAAAGGGAAAAACAAAACAAGAATTTCTGGGCATAAAGACTGCCTTGCGAGGTTAGCTGTCTGTGCACATTCTGTCTGCCCTCGCCCCCGCCACCCTGACCCACAGGCTGTGTGGCCTCAGCTTTGAGAGGCGGCTCGCAGGGCCGGCCGGGAGGAGCTGCCCCTGCTCTCGGGGACCGCAGTGCGGGAGCCTGGGATTCGGTGGGGCGCTGGCGACGTACCCAGCCAGCCAGCTGTTCTTGCAAATGCAAAGGTGGCCATCGCAGCACCGGATGGCAGGTTTGGGAACCTGAGCTCGGTCCTCATCCCTTCCCTCCCCACAGGCATGAGTCCCTGCTCTTGGCCGGAACGGCGACGGGCACCATGCGAGGCACTAGGGTCCAGCGGGGAACTAGCAGGGCACGGCCGTCCCCGTGGAGCTGACAGCGAGCGACTGGGAAACGGACTCCCTTTTCCAGCCTTGTTTGTGACGTGAGAATCGCATCGGCAGACAGCTGGAGGGTGCAGAACCCGCTGCGAGGAGCGGAGATGGGCTCTGTGGGGAGACTGGGTCCTCCTCGAGGGCAGGGACGGCTCTCACTCGTCACCACCGTCCCAGGTGCCTCGTCCCCCTTGGCCGGAGCAGAGTCGGTAAACGTGATGAATGGAGGGTTTGTCTGCTCGCTCGCTTCCTGGCTCCTGGCAGCACTCCAGGCCGTCGCCGTTGCTGGAGAGGCACCTCTGGGCGAGGAGAGGCGGCGTTTCCGGGGGTAACAGGCTGGAACCCCCCAGGCCTGCGGTCCCAGGAAGCGAGTGCGCGGCCGCTTTCAGACGTGTGATCCGCACCCTCTCCCAGGCCTGATGCACCTCCAGACCGGGCCCACGGCCACTCGGCACGTCACCTCCACTTCCCTCCTTCTTCCTTCAGTGTACCTGGGGGGAAAGCGCTCGGTCACACCACGACCAGCAGCGTCGGTGTGTTGTAGTGACGGTGTTTGTTTCAGAGACGGCAGCCAGACTGCAGACACCCAAACCCCAGGCGGCCCGGACGGAGCTCACTGCAGGCGCGTGCGCAGCAGCTCCCTCCTGAGCGTCGGCCGGGTCCCCTCCGTTCCTCTCGTTCAGTTCCTACGTCTGATCGTTTGAGACCAGGCCAGGAGCCGGCCTCGGATGCCTAGCCCAGCCGGCATGGGCTTTGAGGAGGCCTTCGTGCAGGTGGATCTGTGTCCCCCGGTCGGCCGGCGTCTGTCTGGATGGCGGTGTGTCGTCCTCATCTCCATCTGGATGGGCAAGACTGCGAGAAGCTGGCTGGCGGCCCGGCACAGCAGGGGACGAGCTCGGATGTGGCGACAGAGAGCCAGCCCTGTGCCAGGGAGGGGCGCCTCGCGTCTGAGGGGCCTGCAGGGGCCTGCGGGTGAGCGAGAAGCCAGCACCCAGCGTCCCGGGGCTGCCGGGGACCCGGGACAGTCTTTGAAGTCTCTGAGCGTCATCTTCTTTGTGATGAAAGAGGAGGGTCACCCTCCCCCGACGGCCCACCACAGAGAGTGCGTGGAGAGTGAGGCCGCGGGGCGGGGCCTTTGCACACACGGCCGAGTGCTGAGTGCCCGGACCAGCTCTGCCCTGCGGGTGAGGGGTCCTGCCTGCAGTGTCCTGGAGACGGGCCTCCACAGAGAGACCAGCGCCCACCGCTCCACCCAGGAGGCGGCTCTCCCCCAGAACTCCCCGCAAACCCGGCCGGGGCGCCCTGCGGCGGTGTGTCATCCTCATCTCCCTCTCGATGTCCTCAGCCCAGAGGGTCCCACGTGCAGCCCGTCCTGCAGGGTCCCCGCCCTTCCCTGCAGAACCGGGGGCCGGCTGGGTGAACAGCACACACTGCCCTCCTGTCTGCGGCGGGAAGCCAGGCCGGGGGGCCCAGGAGGGCCTCCTCCAGGTTGTCCTCACAGCGCCGTGGCAGAGAGGCCTGGGAGCCTCGGGGTCTCTTCACGAGGAGCTGGTCCCAGCCGCGAGGGCCCCGACGCCCTCCCCCGGGACACGCCGTGTGCCACGGGCTGGCTGTGCGGGCCAAGGCGGCGGGAGGGGGAGGCAGACCATCAGGCGCACGAGGAGCTGCGGTTTGACCCCCGGTGACAGGGACGAGCCTCACCGTCCAGCAGAGCCAGCACAGGCCGGGAGGGAGGATGCGGCCGCCCCGTCCGGGACCGGGACGTGTGGCGGCTGCCGCCTGGCTCTGGGCTGGAAGGAGCGGCGTCACTGGCGCTGCTGCCGGGAAGACTTCCTGGGCTTCACGGGAAGCTCCTGCCGGAGGACTCGGCCCACGGCCGTCTGGGAGCTCTGCCCTCTGCCTGTTCCCCCGGCGCCTGAGCACAGCGGCCTCGCAGCACCGCCGAGCCTCGGCCCTGGGTTTCTTGGGTCATGCTCAGGCCGGGACTCCTCAGAGCTGTCAGGACGCACGTCCTGCCCCACCAGGTCCGGGCTGGCACCCGCCGTGGGCAGAGCTTCGTCCTGCGGGCGGGAGGTCCTGTGGGCAGAGCCCCGTCCTGTGGGCGGGAGGTCCTGTGGGCAGAGCTCCGTCCTGTGGGCAGAGCTCCGTCCTGTGGGCAGAGCTCCGTCCTGTGGGCAGAGCTCCGTCCTGTGGGCAGAGCTCCGTCCTGTGGGCAGAGCTCCGTCCTGTGGGCAGAGCTCCGTCCTGTGGGCGGGAGGTCCTGCGGGCAGAGCTCCGTCCTGCGGGCGGGTGGTCCTGTGGGCAGAGCTCCGTCCTGCGGGCGGGAGGTCCTGTGGGCAGAGCTCCGTCCTGTGGGCAGAGCTCCGTCCTGTGGGCGGGAGGTCCTGTGGGCAGAGCTCCGTCCTGTGGGCAGAGCTCCGTCCTGCGGGCGGGAGGTCCTGTGGGCAGAGCTCCGTCCTGCGGGCGGGTGGTCCTGTGGGCAGAGCTCCGTCCTGTGGGCGGGAGGTCCTGTGGTCAGAGCTCCGTCCTGCGGGCGGGTGGCAGCAGGTGCCACCAGAGAGGACGTGACAGCAGTGCCCGTCGCTGCACTGGCTTCTACGTTCTGGTCACAGACGCTCTCGTTTGCGCCTCATCTAAGCCCTGAAGCCTGCCGCGCCCCCCCCCCCCCCGTACCCTCTTATAGAAAGGACCCACCAGAGCCAGGGCTGCCTCACTGTCCCCGGAGCCTGCGGGCGGGTTGTGGCCGCCGAGGGGCGGCTGGCAGCTGTGTGAGGGCAGCCTCTCGGGTGAGACGTCCCTCTGGCCGGTGGAGGAGGAATCACAGCTGCGCCCCCCCTCCCCGCTCCATGCTGAACATGAACCCCGAGACCGCACTCGGAGAGGGGGCTTTAGGAGGTGACTGAGGTCCAGGGAGGCCATCGCAGTGGGTCCTGACGTGGCAGGCCCGTGGCCTCGGAGAGAGGCCTGTCTGTCCACGCGCACTCCGCACTCGCCAGGAAAGGCCAGACGGTGGGTCTGCACCCAGGAGGAGGCTCTCCCGGAACCGACCCTGCGGCCCCTCGACCTGACTCCCAGGCCCCGGAGCTGCGGGAAGCACGTTTCTGTGGCGGCAGCCTGAGCTGTGAGGCCCAGGGCGCCCGGCTCCTCTCCTGGGGTCCCGCCCTGCAGTCCCCGGGCGCAGGTTGGACGCCGCTGAGGCAGGTCCGCGCTCCCCGCGTGAAGGGCCCTCCTCCGGCCCCTGTGATTGTCATTCGTCTCCTGAGAGCGAAAGCCTGGCCTCTGTCCCCACAGACTTGACCCGAGACTCAGTGTCTGCTGACCTCACCTGGCCTCGGTGCACCCGGTACCTGCCTGGTGGGAGGCACACAGATCGGAGGCAGAGGCCGGGGGGCCAGGGGTCAGCAGGTGAAAGAACCAGCGTGCTTGTCCACTGCACATTCCATCCTCTTTCCTTTCCTTTACCCAGATTCCTCTAACGCCGTGTTCGTGTCCCCCGGCCTCTCTCCCCAGGCCGCGCACACTGCCCGCCTGCAGCCTCCCTGTCCTCGAACCCCTGCTTCCAGAGAGAAGAGGGAGGGGGGTCTCTCCCCCTCTTTCCCGACCCCGTGTTACTAACAAAAGTGGTGAGGACCAGGGCCTTGGGCAAAAGACCCCCTTCTTCCGTGGGTCGTACCGACCGGGGAAGGACCAGGAAGGGACGCCGAGGGCATGAAGCCCTGTCGTGTTCAGTCAGTCAGGTAGCTTCTGCTCGTCGCCCCAAATTCAAGACACGGCATCCTTCTCAGTGAGGGGGTCTGTTTCGGGGTCCGGCACCCCTGGTCCTGTTTGCTCTCCATTTGGGCACCAACAGGCATGTTCACCTTGTGAAAACCGGTGTTCACTTAAGGCAGCGGTTCTCAGCCTTCCTACTGCCGCGGCCCTTTAACACAGTTCCTCCTGTTGTCGCCACCCACAGGGTGAGAGCCGCTAGCAGGGTCGCCTGAGACCATTGGAAAACACAGATATTTACATTACGATTCATTAACAGTAGCAAAATTACAGTTATGAAGTAGCAACGAAAATAACTTTATGGTTGGGGGTCACCACCACATGAGGAGCTGTGTTAAAGGGCCGCGGCATTAGGAAGGTTGGGAACCACTGACGTAAGGGGTGTGTGTGCATCAATGATTTTCAACCTTTTCCATCTCGTGGCACACAGCACTGACTGCTAAAGTTCTGCAGCACACCAAAAGATGTATTAAATTTTGCCAATTTGAAAAAAAAAAGGTATAATTTTGATTCATTCGCACCGGATTTCTCGTCCTTTTTTTTTTTTTTTTTTAATCTCAGGGGAAGAGGTCGGTGCCCCGCACTGACGTCCGGTGTCGCGTGTTGTGCAGCGCTGTGGCACTCCCGCTGGGAACCGTGTACACGTCATTAAAAAGTTACTTCTGAAGGAATTCCCCCCTTCAAACCGGGCATGGGGCAACCTGCCCAGGGTCACACGACTAGGGAAGCGGCCGGCTTGGACAGACCCTTCTTGGTCCCTGTCTGCCGTCCAGCCCCTCCCGGCCGCGTGCGACACGGAGCTGCTCTGAGAGAAGCCCTCGCGGTGGGCGTTGGCCTGCGTGCCCTGCGGGAGGGCAGTGGCCTGGCCAGGCCCAGGGGAGCGCCCACCTTGGTCAACAAAGGCGACAGGCCAGCCGTCACTGATTCGGTGCCAGCCCCGTCGGGATGCAGAGAGAGAGAGAGCAGCGTCTTGTAAACTAGCTTCCCCGACGGTGCACATTCCTCCCCCTCAGCAGCACGTCCACGCCGCCGGGGCCGCTCTGCTGCCGTCTCCTGCCTGGGGAACGCCTCGGCCATCCCAGGGATGACCCCCGTGGCCGGGGAGAGGGACTGGACAGCATGAAACGGAGCCCCTCGCCCCGCAGCCTGTCCGCAGCCTCGCGGGCAGCTCTCTCCTGGTGCCCCAAGCCCTGAGCGTCCAGGCCGGGCGTTGGCACCCGGTCTCGGTTCCCACCCGAGGGAGCGCTCAGCCCGATCCCGCAGCGGCTCAGCTTGCTCATGCCACAGCCCACCTGCCTCCCCCGCGGGGGTCTGGCCCGAGTCTCCGTGTGCAGGTCAGCCCCTCCCCGGCCTCCACACCCTGTCTGCCCGCAGCGTGTGACACGTGGTTCGAAGCGCACAGCCAAGCCGGGTGCCAACCACCCTCGGGCACCCCAGCCTGTACCCAGGTGGTCTCCTAGGTGGCCCTGTGGGTGGAACCCCGCACCCCAAGGTAACTGCCTACACCCGTTAGTGTCTGCACCGTCGAGAGGCTTAGAAGTCGTGGCCGCTGGCAGGTCACGGCACGGCCCTGTGCGACCTGTCAACGCCTTTCCGCCCGGGCGGCGGCCCCGAGGGCTCTGCCCACCTCAGCGAGGGGCAGGGGCCGAGGGGGAGGGCTCCGCCGGGCACTCCTGTTCCGTCTCGTTTACCAAGAACCCAGCGTTATCGTCTTTGCCACTGTGCCAGCCCGGCTGGCGGGGGGTGTCTTCAGCAGGGAGCCCCTTCCACAGAAAACGCTGAGGGGGGGCTGCTCATACGGGGTCGTCGTGAGCTCTCAGGTGGGGCCCATTCGGCTGGGCCACAGCGTGTACCCGACGATTACAGTAAAGATGTGAGCGCATGCTTTATCAGGAAAGCGGACAGTAGGACACACGTTTCCCCGGTGTCGGGACGGCAGCACACAGCCGTGTGCCGAATGGTCAGGCTGCGCGTCCTTCACATTCCTGCTGGATCTGTAGGCATTAACCAGCCCTGTCAGCATTCTCTGGAGGTTTTTGAAGTCGTTTCAGCCATTGAACTGAAATATGTGAACTATTACTTTGTTGACTTTCTTCTTAAACCAGACTGCATTATCATCTGCGCGCGTGTTCTTAAAGCATTGTTGGGAGCGCTTTGAAAACTTGTAAATCCCTGTAATTTATGTTCCTCCTGCCTCTGCCCTGGCGTTCCTTCCCTCTGGTTTCCATCTGCATGCCGCCCTGTCTGGGTGTGTACCTGTAGGGTTGTGTTTTTCCAAGTACAATTGACAGTCCTGACCTTGGATTTTAGTGTCCCTACCTTCTATGAGATCTGTCCAGTCAAGGTTACTTGAAACAGATCTGACTTTGACATCTCTGATTCTATCCTGGGGGCCCCGGAGTAAATTAGGAGGGCTCCCCACACGCCCATTAATTGCATTGCCTGGTCCCGGGCATGTGCACAGCTGTAAGCCTCGCCCGCCTCACCACCACGGCCGCGTTCTCTAAACAGTTCTCCTCCTGGTCCCCGCGGCCCTGATGGAAACAGATAAGGAGGACGGATGGGAGGAGGGATCTTTGCCGCCTGGGCCGAAGCTGCTCGTTCCCCTTCACTCCCCTTTCCTTCCGTGTCTGTCTGCACACGGAATGGATTTACCCGCGTTCATACGTGAGCCGGTCAGGGGCTGCAGTGGGCGGGGCTGCCAGAGGCTGTCTGCCTGGGGAGGGAGCTGTGTGCAGGTTTAAGGGAAAGGGCTGCCCTGCTTTGTGGGGGGGGGGGGGGGGGGGCGGGGCTGGTGCGTGGTTACGGCTGCGGGTCCTGGTCCACATCACGGGCCTGCACGGCCGCTGGGCCTTCATCACGATTCTAGTAACGTCAGTGGCCGCAGAACTTCTGGAATCTTTCCCCGAGTCAGGAGGTGAGATGCCTGTCTGCTCCTCCCCAGCACCCCTAAGTTAAGGGCAGGTCCCACTCCCGCCGCGGGTCCTCGTGGTTCCTCCCGGCACTTGCCCACGGAGGGGGCAGGCCCGGCGGCGGCTGGCCGCTGACCGGCTGCTCCCCCGTCCCAGGTCATCGTGCAGTCCGGCCGCCACCCGACGGTGCTGCAGAAGCTGTGCCAGCTGCCCTTCCAGTACTTCAGCGACCCGCGGCTGGTCCGGGTGCTGTTCCCGTCGCTCATCGCCGCGTGCTTCAACAACGGCCACAACAAGGTCATCCTGGAGCAGGAGATGAGCTGCGTCCTGCTGGCCTCCTTCCTTCAGGTACCGCCCTGCTGTCGGGGAGGCCTCCGCCAGGCCATCCACACCGCCCTGTAGGGAGTTCGCACACTTCGGTGCTCGGGAATTGTTCACAAAAGGTCGGGGCGGTAACACGGGGGTGGAGTGTTGGGTAGTTTCTACCGAGGATTTCAGGGAAAGGGCGTTTTCCTCGGGCGGAAACGGTGAGGCCGCACCAAGGAGATGCTTTCAGAGCACGGCCAGGCTTCGGTAAGGCTTTAACGGTTCCATTCACTTGACGCTTAGTCTGGCTGTAAGGGACAGGTAATGATTGCTGAGGAAAGATCAGTGAGAACTTCAGTGTATTGGAAATGTTTAAATAAATACGATCCATATATACACACACTTGTGTGTATAAAAACCTGTTATATTGCCTTTAGAAAAACCTACACCTTTTAACAACGGCCTCCTGTGTTTCTGACTGAGTTAGTCTGTATCAGTGCGTAGCTAACTAAGCAAAACCAAGGTGGCTATTCTTTAATACGTGTGAATAGCAAACCTGTGGTTTTTTCTGTCGTTGTAGATCATTATTTCCTGAAAACATTCCATTTTCTTTCAAATATAACACAACTGGGTCAGTTATGTTTCGAAACCTTTTATTTTCAGCTTAGTTGTTTTGTTTGAGCCTGGGTTTCAGTTTCTGAACAAGTTTTCAAAGCTATTCAAATCGGCAGGTCAGGTACGAACTTTCAACAAGTGTCTTACGGTTAAATCAAAGTCTTAATCAAGTCTTCTGTAACCATCATAGCAAAAGTTAGGGCTCTGCATATATTCTTCGAACCTTGGGGTTGAATGCAGAAGGAATTTCATTTAAGACCGTGATCTTAAACGCAGATGGTTCCTTCTTCCATTCGGTGCTGTGGTCCCTCCAGGTTACACCCTGCTCCAGGCACTGGCATCACAGCACGGAATGAAACACAAACACCTGCCCCCTCAGACTTTCCATTGCGGGGGGAGTCGAACAGAAAACAGACAGCTTGCCTGCTGGTGTTAGTGCTGAGCAGGAAAGTAAGGCAGCGGAGGGGTAGGGGCTGCCTGGGACGTGGGGTGCAGAGTGTTGGGCCCGAACAGAGGGCCCTCAACCAAGACAGTGATAGTTCAGCAAAGAGCAGATTCTGTATCTGGCCCACCTTCATCCATTCCATTTTCAACTGCGTGGGAAACTATTTGTAAAAATACAAATGATATCAGAATCTAAAGTAATAAATATATTACTTGTTTTCATCTGATAGTCATCTCAAACTAGTTCTAAATCTACTCTGCTGTATTACATTCAACACACATTCAAATAAGTGAATATAAATTTAACACATTTCACTTATATTTTAACACAAATTCTGGAAATGCTACACAAATATCTTAGAATACTTATTTGAGATAAAATGTTGGGCTTAAATCAAGTAATTTTTTCTATAAATAATAGTGTTGAAGGGAACTAATACATATTAGATTTTAGCTTCTAAAATGGTTCTGCAAGGCCCCTGTGTTTTAGATTAATAATAATTACTAGAAAGTGATATTAAAGGCAGGAGCTGGTAGTTTCTGAAATTCTGTATGGTCTACATTTTCCATGTGAAAGTAAAATTAGCAGACTTTGAAATTTAGCTGACTACCTAAGAGCTTTAATAGTTGTGTTTTAAAAACGTTACTAATCTGTTGAAGACAGTAACTGTGACTGAAGTGTTCAGTTGGTTGGATATGAAGTAAGATTGCGTTTCCGTGGTGGCAGCAGCCTGGCCTGTGCTGGGCGAGCAGAAGCTGAGAGGCATGGCTGTTTGGTTAAAATGACGAGAACCTGCAGGGCCTGGCATCCGTTTCTTCAGCTCCAAATACTCGTGCAAACATCGTTGTCTCTGAATTCAGCAGCTGTACAGCCGCGCTCAGTGAGGCTCTCTGCTTGTGGTTTTGGTGTAAAACGCTTTTCTCATCTTCACAGGACTTTGCACAGAGTCACGGTCAAGCAGAGAACCAGTCTTCCCAGCCCAAAGGTATGTCTCTTAAGATTAACGGTCATGTTTGTCAGCTGAACGGACACGTTTCTTACTTCATCTTTCAGAACCCTTGGAGAAGTTGTTTCTTACTTTGCCTAAAATATGTGAGATTCAGATACCAAGTGTATTTCAGACAATAAAAAAAAAAAACAGTTTTGTAATCAGCATGAATGTATCGGAATATACAGAGCCCTGGCCAGTGCGGCCCAGTTGATCGGAGCATCATCCCGAATGCCAGAAGGTGGCTGGGTCAGTCCTGTCAGGGCACATGCCCAGGATGCAGGTTTGATCCCCAGTGGGAGCATTTGCAGCCAATCAATGTTTCTCTCTCTCCCCCTCTTTTTACCAATCTCTCTAAAACTCAAAAAAAATAAATAAAATTAAATTTAAAAATATAATATATATATATATACATACACACACACACACACAGACAGACAGAGAGAGAGAGAGAGAGAGAAATCTATGGAAGTAAAAGAAATATCTTTGTGAAATGTATACTCACCTCATGCAAGATATAATAAATGGTGAATAATGACTAAATTTACTTAGTAATACAGGAGACAATCAGATCATTAATATTGGCCCATGTTACTCACCTAAATACTGAAATCACATAGGTTTGGTCCCCTGTGCATGTTCAGAATAAAATTATTAGTGATAGTAACCCATATCGGCCCTAAATTCAAGTACTTGAATTTCTCTAATTGAAGTAAGAGACGTACAGTTGTTCTCCGTGGAGAAAAGGCCATCAGATTACAAGGGTTTCTCCCTGTAGTTTCCTGCTGAGGTGTTTCCTGAGATCACGCTGCAGACGTGGAGTTTGAAGTCATCTTTACTTTGTAAAACGTTTTGCTACCTAGACAGTAACTGAGGCGTGCACGTCGCTCTGTGACTGTCGAGGCAGCGTCTCTGATTGAGACCCTAATGCCCCCATTAGTGTGACAGTCTTTAAAGTGGCCAGTCAGGGGCCCCTGGGGCACCCACCGAGTAGTCCTCACTGGGGGGCAGACGGCAGTGGGGGGGCATCTTGGATTGTTACACACACACACACACACACACACACACACACACACACAGTGGGCGAGTGCTGAAAAGTACAAAGATGGAACTATAAGCTTGTAACAGTGTCATGGAAAATGTCACGTTCAGTGACTCGGGTACTGTGCTGAGTAAACAGAAGGCGGTGCCCCTTTTAGAGTTAAAGTCAGCATCGCAGCCGGTGCCATTTGTCCAAGCCCGAGGTGCAAGTTCAGTTCTGCCCGACGGTCACGGCCTGCAGGGAGAAGAGCCACGGAGGCCCCTTGGGGAGGTCAGCATCGTTTGTCACTGTTTCTCTCCAGAGAACTTTGAAGTTTTTAAAGATGTGAAAACACCCACGGAAATCTGGTGCCCGCCCTTGTACCTGGACAGCGTTTCTCTGCCCGTGAGAAGTGCGGGCGCTCCCCCCCCCCCCCCCATCAGCTTGTCCCGACTGATGAGTCACCATTGGTGTCTGGCCCGCAGAGTCCCCGGAGCTGCCTCTGTCTGCGGGAGGGAGGGCTGAGGCCTGGGTCCACCTTCTTTCTTCCCCGACGTCTTCCGGACCCCCACGCTCCCCCCTCAGTGCGTTCAGTCCGTCACTCCACTTGGTGGCACACCCCGAGCTGTCCCTGTGAGACCTGCTCCCGTCAGGGGAGCTCGCTGGTGTCCCCATAAACATGGCAGGCCATCTGGGTTGGTCGCCCACGTGCACCCTAAGTGTCAGCAGCCCTGGCGGCACCCCCACACACACACAGAGGAAGGTCCAGTGCTGGGTGCTCGCTGCTCCCCGCTGTGCTTGCCCCGCGGTCAGGGGAGCCCCTACGCCCCTGCGGTTACATGGGTGACCGTCACGCCAAGTTGAATGTAAACTGAAAGTGTGTCTCCAACCAAATCAACGGTTTTAGAAAATATGTTGCTTCCATACATATTTACCCGTTCAAGTCTAATTTAACCCTTTGCACTCGCTTGCTTTTTTCTCGATTCCTTTATTCTACTCGGGATTTAATTTTTTAAATAACCCAGATTTTACAAAGCGCAGCAGTAGAATAAAAAACTGGAGTTTCTTTTCATACAAACTTATTTATTTGGATTTTTTTATATTTCAAATTATTGATACATTCAAAGAGTAATTTTAATTTCTATAATTTTTCATGGTGTGATATTTTTTGAAACATTCACCCACATGAAGACCTGGTTTACATTCACATGTTTCGCAAATATAAATCGTCTCTCTTCTTCCTCCTTTGATTTTTCTGTTAGAACAAACAACACAATCTTTGTGTTTTTTGTTAGGGTGAGGTGTGATTATATGGAGCTTTCCACCTAAACGTTGCTCTAAGTTAGTGGATAATAATCTACCCCTGGAAGTTAGTGTACCATCTCTGAATTCTCCAACAAGATCATGTACTAGTTTCCTAATAAATTTCACATGCGTTATCGGTTTTTCATTTTTTCTTTTTTGGCATCAGTTGAGACGGCATTTACATTTTACTTGTCCTTTCATGCTAATTAAAACAAGAAAAGATACTGGAAAAATAGACAAAAATCCCCCTTCCCCCCGCGGTGAAACTACGTGTCGAGTGTGGCTCGACATATGAGCTGCTACCGATGCTAACCGCGTCGAGTCACACTCGACATCCGAGTGCAAAAGGTTAAGGGCAGGTGTGATTGTCGTTCTATTTTGTTATTATATTTATTTTACCCTATTTTCCAACTCTGGAATCCGAAAGAAATTTTTTCACCATGTTTTACATAGCAGTTAATGTCTAAATACATTAGCATAAAATAGATTGTGACCCAAATATATTGCATATTTTATACTATAGGTAGATCAATTACCTTGTGTGCATAAATTGTGTCATGGTTTATCTGAAGTTTTATGTCTCCATTTTGTCAGATATCAAAATACTCAGAACTCTTTTACATTTCATTCTTTTCCATTTTTCTCTCAGGAAAATGCCTTGGATCCCAAGACTATCTTGAGCTGGCTAACAGATTTCCTCAGCAGGCCTGGGAGGAAGCTCGACAATTTTTCTTAAAAAAATAAAAATAAAAAATGTTTTGGTTGGTTCTATATTTGAGGACCCTCATTAATAATTTAAATTGTTCAAACCAACGTTTTAACTGTTCCTTAAGAAACTCTTTTTCACATGTTTATACTCTCCCCGTGCTGTAGATATGGTGTATACTTTGAACTATTTATAATGGCTGTAGATACTTCCACTTGCTAACTCTGTAAGTTGAGTTTATTTCATTTATGCACAACAGTTTGCATTTTGGTAACTTCCATCTTATCTACTTTGCATTTGTAATATGGGTGAAATTAGGCACAAAATCAGCAAGTCTGTTTTCTTGTAATAAAATAACTTATTCTGTTTGCAATGGTGACTTTTCTTAAGACAATTCAAATGCGAAAGAAAAATGCTAACTCCAACTCTTGAGGTACCTTAAGTAAAGACTTAAAGTTAACCAGCTCCGAACTCCCCTCCTCCGGGACTGGAGTGCATTCTAATTACATACACGTCCCGGGGCCACTGGGAGTGAATGTGGAGCGGGGATCCCCGGCCACCCCACTCCTCAGACCGAGCCCGGCCTCGGGGCGGTGCGGCCGGAATGGTGCTCCGGAAGGAAGCGCAGATGCCGGAAGGGCCGCTCGCACCCCCTGCGGACGCTGCCGGCTCCGGGCCGGGCCGCACCTGACGGCGGTGATCGGTGATCGGCGGTGATCGGTGATCGGCGGTGATCGGTGATCGGCGGTGATCGGTGATCGGTGATCGCTTCTGTCGGATGAGGACCAGCCGTTACCAGCCACACAGACCGGCTGGAAAACGGTTCCCAATATGGATCCGATTGAAGGCTGGGGCGGGGGCTGGGAGAGACGTTTCTTCGCTTCTGTAGCGCGCATGGTTTTTGCCGTTTTACGGAGAAAACACGGAGGTCCCGCTGCCAAACAAACCAAAGGCGGCCCCGCCCCGAGCGCACGTCCGCGGCACCGGCCGGACCGCGGGCACCGAGAGGAGAAACGGTAATGCCGGAAGCCACACATGGACAGCCCTGACTGCCCTCCCAGGAGCCCTGCACAGGCGTCACGGCGTCACGTAAATGGGGTCCGTGGTTTCCCTGCCCCGCCGCCCGGGCGCCCGGAGCCACCGGAACCGTCCCCAGAGGGCGCTCCTCCCTCCCGGGGCGCTGGGACCCCGGACCCGGACCGGCCTCCCGCTGCGCCTGAGCCCCATCTCACCTCCCCGCCCCCTCCCCCCCCCCAGGCAGCTGCAGACCAAAGCCCCCCCACCCCCACCCCCGCCCTCCACTCCCCCCTCCCAGCTCTCTCACCCCAACACGTCCTCCTGTCTTCACCCAACCGCCCCCCGAAACCGCCGGCCCCTCGCTCCCCCAGTCCCGACCCCCAGCCCAGCAGGTGCCTCCTCCAGGCTGCGCTCCGAGGGGCCCCAACTTGCCGGTTCCCTGGGGCACTCCCCACCCGAGTCCCCTGCCCCTTCCTCCCCCATCACCCGCCCGACTCCGTCCGTCCGTCCGTCCGCACCTCCAGGCACGGCCTCTGTCATCGAGGCGCTAGTCTGCCATCGCTCACCCCGCCCCCCGTTACTGCGCGGAACCCTGTATCTCCAGCAAGTTTACCTTCCCGTCCATCAGACCCGCATTAAAAGCCTCTCCTCTCCCGCGCATCAGCTTAATAAACTCCCCATTTCCTGCTTTTATCACAGCTCGATTGCAACGTCTCTGCAAATAGTTTTGTTACTCATTCCCGGTGCCCTCCCCCCAGCCTGGGGGGGGGGACTTGCCTGTGGGGGGAACGGCCCAGGAAACGTGGGGCGAGCTCGGCCCCTCCCCCCCCCCCCCCCCCCCGGGGGGCAGCAGCAGAGCCGGGCTTTCCTGAGAACCGCCTTAGACCGTGTCTCACTTCAACCCGGTGCTGGCAGCGCTGAAAAATATGAGCGAGCCCCTATTCTCCTTTGAAAGGCTGATTTCTGCCCCACAATCCACTAAACATCAGCGTTTGCTGGGAACACCGGCCCGGGGGCTCTGATGTCTCAGAGGATGGAAGTCTCTGGTGGAAACAGCCGTCCACTCTTCCCACTCCGGGAACCCCTTTCCTGCCTGAAGCCCACAGAGCCGCCCAAATGGTGAGGCAAACACTCTGCCGGTGTCCCATCCTGACGTGAACCCAGAATAAGAGGCCACGGGTGCCAAGCGGCAGTGGGTGTCCTCAGGACCAGACGTGGGGGTCGCCTCTTAACCCGCGCCCGCTTGGCACCTCTGGGCCTCTTCACCGGCTTTTTTGCCGCACAAATCGGGGCAGGCGTTGAGTCCACATAACATACAACGCTTGTCACTGTTACAGGCAATTTAATGTACGAGAAAACCCCTACAGCCGAAGCCGGTGTGGCTCAGTGGATAGAGCGTCGGCCTGCGGACTCAAGGGTCCCGGGTTCGATTCCAGTCAAGGGCATGTACCTTGGTTGCGGGCACATCCCCAGTGGGGGGGGTGCAGGAGGCAGCTGATCGATGTTTCTCTCTCATCGATGTTTCTGACTCTCTCTTCCTCTCCCTTCCTCTCTGTAAAAAATCAATAAAATGTATTTAAAAAAAAAAAAGAAAAAGAAAAGAAAATCCCTACTGTATTATACAGGGGATGGTTAAAGATGACCTGGGAACCCTGAAAACATATTTATTAATGTGACTGACGAGCGGTGGCTATGTCACCTCACCGGGGACCATTGTAATAAAGCTTCCAAGTTCAACGCCTTCCCCGGGGCCCACGCGGGGAAGGATGTGCCCGGGGGAGAGGAGCCGCTGTTTTATCCAGTGACAGGCATCCCGACGCAGCCACCACTTCCTTCCTTCCCAGCATCCAAATACATACCAAAAGCCGGCATTAGCTGGTTTGATTATGGATGATGAGGGGACGATTGCCCGCAGCTAGATGTTTCCACACGGCGGTGTGTCGAAAGCAAAAATTCGGAGCTAATGAAGCACCATTAACGAGATTCTTTATTCAAAAACCTATTTCCTTTTTTTAAAAAAAAAAAAAATGACAAATCCCCGTGTTCCGGGTAAATCAAACGCTTCCCACAGTTAAGATCCAGTTGGGAGTGCAGCCACCCATTCAGTGGCCGGCCACCAGGTCAAGGACACACGCCTGTTTCTGTTTGGGGGGGAACGGCCCACGGTAAGGGAGGAAGCCTCCAAGCATCGCCCCGACGATGGGAACCTGGCGGGCCCCGGGGAGGTCGGCTGGTCCTCCCACCCCGCGTCTCTCCCCCCGCGTCTCTGCGGGTTTGCGGCGCCGCTTCCTGAACCCCCTGTCCTCTCTGTGCCCCCCGCCTGGGCTCTCCGGAGGCGCAAAAGTGTGGCTTCTTGTGCGCACCCCCTCCCGCTTCCAACCACGGCCGGCCGGGCCTCAGCTTCCTTGCGGGGAGGGGACGCGGGGTGACGGACCTCCCAGCCCCGCTGGCCACCCACAGCCGCCTCCGGGGGGGGGGCCCCCCAGCAGCCCTCGCCCGTCAGCAGAGGCACCCACCCCGGGCCCGCGGCCACAGGGCCCCCCGGTGCCCCGCGCCAGACTCTGCCCGAGCCCAGAGGGCGGCCAGAAGGGTCTGCTGTGGGTCCTTTCCCTCGAGGGGCAGGGGACGGGCACCCAGAGGGTCCCCCGTGGCGGCGGGGGGCTGGCGGCCGGCAGCCCGCGTCCCCGGCGGCGAGGCCGCCAAAGGGTTAAGGATTCCGAGGGCAGAACCTGAGCCCGCGCTCTGCGCGCTCGCCCCGGGGCTGCTGGAGATTCGGTATCTCTCGCTCACTTCCTGCGGCCTCCAAAGCCAGTTTTCAAGAAAACAAGGGGCAGGGTTTGAAATGTCACACCGGGTGACCCGGGCCGTCCCCGCCCCTGCGCTCGGGCCTGGAAAGAAAATAAACCGAGGACACGCCAGACTGGTTCTGGGGACGCGCGGCGGCGGCCCGGCTCCCGCGCCGGATCGCTGGCAGGTGATGCCGGCGCAGATAAGGGCCCGCCGCGCGCCCGTCCTCCGTCTAGACGGGAATTGATAGCCGGCGGGGCCCCGACGGGAGGGCCCGGGGCGCCGCCCACGAGGGGCTGCGGGAACCTCAGGCCCGAGCCCGCCCCACGCCGGCCGCCCGCGCCAACGGGGCCGCCCCTCCCCAGCCCGCCCCGCGCGCCCGCGCGCCCGGACCCCGTCGGTCGCAGCCCCGCCCCGCGCGGCGTCCAACCCCCGCCCGGCCGGCCGGGCGCGGGCACGCGGGGCGGGGGCGCACGGACCGCGCGAGGCCCCGACCCCGCGGCGCCCGCACACACGGGAGCAGCTTCGCGTCCGGTTATTATTTTTTTTATTAAGATGAAAATATTCGTCCCACGATGAGCGGACTGTTCTTACAATAAATAACAATAACTTACGTTCTGTTGGGCAAAGGCTCACACGCTCTGTCCTCCGTCGGCGGATAATTTAAACGCGTTCAAGGTAAGTCCCGTTTCCGTTTTTCCCCCGGCAGCCATGCGCTTTGCGGGGCGGAGGTCTGCTCCTCCCGGCCCTCCGTCCGGTCCCCGCCGGAGCCCCTCGGGTCCCCCCGCGGCTGAGAACACCCAGGTCCTCGGAGCGGGGCTCTCCAGCCCGGGAGAGCGGGTGCGCCCCGGGCCCGCGGCCGTCCGTCCGGACGCCCCTCCGAACCTTCTCGTTAAATCACAATAATGCCGGGTGCGGAGGCGGGGGCGCTGGGCTGGGCTGAGCGGGCGAGTCTCATGCAGGGAGCATGCGCGGTCCGCGGCGCGGGCCGGGGCCTCACGTCTCCACGGGGCTCGGCACCATGCTGTTGGGCGTGTCGGGGAGCTGCGAGGACAGGGAGGTCACGTCGCTGCCGGAGGAGTTGCCCAGGGAGCCGGACTCGGAGAAGGAGACCTGGAGGCCGCAGGGAGGGGCGTGAGGACGCGCCTGGGGCGGGGGGGGGCTCCGAGACGGATGCCCCCTGGGGACGCGCCTCTGGCGGCGAGCGAGCCCTTCGGAGACCTCGGCCGGGCCCCCCAAGGGCCGGGTCACCCCTCTGCTGCGCGCGCCTGAATCCGGGGAGGCCTGGCTGAGAGCGAATGACGGGCCGGGGTGCGGCTGCAGTGCCCTCCCCCCAACACCAACCCCCCGCTTCCCTGGGGCTGTCCCAGCTGGTCCCCCACGGAAGGCCCCCCTCCCCGGCCAAACGGCCAAATCCCCGGTGGCGCGGGCGGCCGGGCCTCACCAGCTGCTGGAAGGCGGGCGGGTCCAGGTCGCTCTGCAGCGCGAACTCGCCGAGCGTTTTCCACGGCGGCTGGTAGGTCTGCACCTCCACCGCGCTGCCCTGCAGGGCGCTCTCGTGGCGGACGGGGCTGCCCGCCACCAGCGGCGTCCCGGTCAGGCCCTGCAGGCTCTTGGGGACGAGGAGAGGGTGAGGGGGGCGCGCCGAGTCAGGTCTCGCTCTCGCGTTCCCCTCCCCCTGGGACGCGGGGCCCGGGGCGCCGGCGCGCGATGGGCGGCCTGACGCGACCGCACGGGCCTGGCTCTCCTTCCCCAGAGAGAATCCCCCGGGGGCCTCGACCCCGCAAACCCGCCGCCACGGCCCGGCCTCAGGGCTGGGAGCCCCAGGGCCAGGGAACCCCAGGCCTGAGTCCCCGTCCTCGCCACGAATGCAGGACAAGACCGGCCAGACTTGGGCTCCAGGGACCCCAACTCAGATCTGCCTTTGGGGGACGGAGACCCCAGCTCAGATACAGTAATTAGGGAGCCCAGAACCCCACGGAGAGTCTTACTCTGAAGGCCCACGCACACCGTCTGGGGAGGCCCACTCCCCCGTCTCCCCAGGGCCCTCTCCAGAGGAGGGCGCGGGACGCGGGCCTGTCCACCGCCCGGCCCGGCCCTCCCCCCCGCCGCCCGGCCGGCCCTCACCGTCTTGTCGCTGTGCTGCTGCTGCTGCAGCTGCTTCAGGAGCAGCGACTTCTTCTTGTCCTTGCAGCGCTTGTTCTGGAACCAGACGCGGATGACCCGCGGGCTCAGGCCGGTCATCTCCACCAGCTGCTCCTTCATGAGCGCGTCGGGCCGCGGGTTGGCGGCGTAGCAGGTCCGCAGGGTGTGCAGCTGCTTCTCGTTGAGCACCGTCCGCACGCGGGTCGTCTTCTCCGCCGGCTTGTGCGCGTGCGGGCGCAGCGCGGGCTGCCGGCCCGACCCGGGCTCTGCTCGCACCCGGCGCGCGCGGGGGGGAGCAAAGGGCGCGGTGAGCGAGGTGAGCGAGGGGCCGGGGCGCCCCGCGGCCGCCGCCCGCCCCCGCCCCGTCGAGGCCTCCGCCGGACTTCGTTTCTCTTTTATTCGTTGATTTCGTTGTACCGTTCGCCTCCCTCTCTCTCTCTCCGCCCCACTCGGAGGGCGGTGCGCCTGGTCGCCCCTTCCCGAGCCCCCGACCCTCCGCGGGCGCAGCGACCTGCCCGCCCGAGTGCGGGAGTGGCTGCCCCCGACCTGCCCACCGGGCCTCCTGCACTTACTGCACCGAGGAGGCCCGCGCGCCCTGAACGGGAGACGGAATCGCCTCCAGGAAAAGTCCATGTTTCGGAGACAGAGGAAAGGGGCGCCCACGGCCTCTGGAGGGGGGGGGGGGCAGCGCCTAGCTGCTCGAATTTGGGGGCTCATCTCCCGCGCCTCGGGCCCCTCCAGCCCTACCCCCTCTTTCAGGGGGTCACTCGGGCTGTGCACACCGGCCCGGGTGCGGTTCCTCCCTCAAGGCGCCCGCGTTCCCGGCCCAGCGGCTGCCGGTACGGCCCGCGCCCGGCCTCGCGTTCTCTCCACCCGGGAAAACAGGCCCCGATTTTCGCGGCCCCGCGACTAACAAAAGGGAGGTCCGGGCGCGCGGTTCCCGGAACTGGCTTCATCGCGCGTCCCCGCGGGGTCTGCACACCCCGAATTCCTGCGCATCCACCCCGCCCCCTGCCCCCCGCCCGGGGTTTCTGGGTAAATATTTACAAACAGCCGGCCCAGCCCGGTGTGCCGGTTCCATAGGGGAAGCAGCGGAGGCCAGAGGCCGGGGTGGTGGCAGCGGGGACCTGGCCAGGCCTCACGGCACCGCTGGGCCCCCGCCCGGCACACGGACCCTGACCGCGCACTCAGCCCCGCAGGACCCACGGCGTCCCCCGCGGGAGTGTGCCCCTTCCCTTCCCTCCCCGCCGGGGAGCGTTTGGCTACGTTGTTCCTCAAACTGGGCCTCCGAGCCGCCTGAGCCGGGCCCGCGCTCCTCCTCCATCGCCGGCCGCTGTCGCCCCTGCTCCTGCTCCGGGACCCGCGGCCCCCGTGTCCCGATCACGGGGACACAACTCTCCGTGTCCGCCCCGCACGCACGCACCCGCACCGTCCTGGCTCCCGGAGGCCCACAGACGGTTTCCCCGCACGCACCGCGGCCGCAGACACAGAAACACACGAGCGACCACGTCCCGTCCCGGCGACGGCCCCGCGCCCGGCCCCGCGCGCGCGCGCGGACGGCTCACCTGGCAGGTGCAGGCCCCGCGCGGGGAGCGGGCCGGGGCTCCGCGGGCTGCCGGCCCCCGCGCGCTCCAGCAGGAGCCCGTGGTCGGCCCGGCACAGCAGCTCGTGTTCCCGCAGCGAGAACTCGTCGCCCGGCAGCAGCTGGCGGCTGCACACGGAGCAGCGGAAGCACTCGACGTGGTAGACGCTGTCCCGCGCGCGCATCACCAGGTCGCTGCTGCTGAAGCCCACGCGGCACTGCGCGCACTTGACGCCGAAGAGCCTGCGGGGCGGGCGGGCGCGGGGCGGGCGGTGAGCGCGGGGCGGCGGCCCGGGCCCGCCGGGAGGGGGCGGCGGCCTCACCTGACGTAGTCCCGCTTGCAGTAGGTTTTCCCGTCTCTCACGAAGCACGTGCACGTCTCGTCCAGGAACTGGCTGCACTCGGCGCACTTGAGGCAGGCGGCGTGCCACTCCAGGTCCGGGGACACGCGCAGGATGAACTGGTCGTGGATCTGACTCCCGCAGCCCACGCACGTGGCCGTGCCTGGCTTCTCTGCCGGGAAGGACACCCGTCAGGCCCGGCTGCAGATCCGCCGCGACCGGGGGCCCCCCCCGGCCCGGCCCGGCCCGCCCCGGCCCGCTTGCTCTCGGGCGAGAATTGCGCCACGAGAAAAAGGAAGCGGACTTTCTAAAGGTTCCGGGCGACTGGAAACTCAAAAACAAAAACAGGATTTGTAAAGGCGTCTGGCCTCCGCCCCTCACCCCAAAACTTAAAAAAAAAAAAAAAAAAAAAAACATCCATTTGGACCGTCGTTGTATCGATCCAAAAGCTAAGGTCGTGGGTGAGGAGAAAGGAACTGGACACTCGGGCTCTGCGGACCCACCGCGTCCCCAGGAGCGGGACCCCGGCCCCCTCCCACGGCAGCCGCACCGCGCACGGCTCAGCCCGGCGCCCCGCTCCTCCCGGACGCCCCGGTCCGGCCAGAGAACCGCTCTGTATCTGGACGCACCCAGACCAGCCAGCAGCCGGAGCCCACCGCCCGCAGCCCCACCGAACTGTCTCAGCAGCTCCCGCAGCCCGAGGCCAGCCCGCGAGCTGGAGAAAGGGCTGGATCGCTGTGCATCAGAGCAGCGGGGGGCCCGCGGGGGGTCGCGCTGCGGGGGGACGGCGTCCGTTCCGCTCTGGGTCGCCCAGGGTCCGGTCCAATACGAGCCACTTGTGGAACCCGGCCGGCATCCTCCTGCCGCAGGAACCCCGCGCCTCCAGCGCGCACACGCCCACGCCCACGCCCCGGGGAGACTCACTCTCGGCGGGATCCCCCATCGCACCCGGGGCCGGACACCGGAGCAGGAGGTCCACCATGCAGGCGGCGGCGGGCGCGCCGGGCGGAGCACCAGGGTCGCGCGCCCCGCCGGCTCTTGGCGAACTAACTCGGGCCCCGCGGACTCGCAGGACCGACCACACCGGCCCGCACGCAGCATGACGTCAGCACGCCGTCGCCGGGCCGGGCGGGGGCGGGACCTGCGGCGTCACCAGCCCCCCCCCCCCCCCCCCCGCCAGAACCGGGGTGCGGGGGAGGCGGTGGGGACCCGCAGCCGGTGGGCGGGCGCGCTGGGTGGGAGGCGGGGGCGACGCGGGATTGGCTGCAGGGAAAGGGGCGACCCTGATTGGCCGGAGTGAACAATGGAGCGCAGCCCCCTCCCCGAAATCTGCCGGGAGCCTCCGCGCCGCGGCGGGGCGTCCGGGCGGGACCGACCCCAGTCCCCGCGCGCGCGCCCGGGTCCCGCGGCCCCCACGGCTCTGCGCGGCCGCCTGGACTTTCGGGGCGGCCCGAGCACGGAGGTGGACACCGGGGAGTGGATGGTATTTAAATGTTCATCAATTAAAATTAATAATTCACTTTTTGGGGGAATCAGAGCTGGGGAGGGAGGGTCTGCTTGGACCGGATCATCACCCTCCAGTGGCACCTCTCTCCTCGCTGCGCCTTTGTTCTCGGGGTCCAGGCCAGGGAGGGAGGCCAGGGACGCCGGTTCGGATAAACTGTTCTCGGACTCCCCACCCTGCGCCCGGAAAACTTATCCAGGTGGGAGCCCTGGGTGGGGTGCGCGGCGGCGCAGAATCCCAGAGAAGCTCCCGGATCCGGATTCGAGCCTGGACTTGCACATTTCCAGCGGAGGGGTTGTGTTTTGACATCGAACCCCACCCCCCACCACCTCCCCTCTCACTCCCCTCAATTCCCCGCTCAGGGTAGAAACGAGGCTGGGGTCGAATGAGGTTCCCACCCCCAGAACGACCCATGTTTATAAACTCTCACGTTTCCTGTCACAGCCCAACTTCCAAAGCAAATCGTCACGACACAATCGCTGGGAAACGGACCGGCTGTGCGGCGGCCGGTCCGTGCTCAGACAGCCCGAGTGCGGGCATCGATCCCTCTCCGAGAAGTCGCTGTGGGTTTGGGTGGAAAGGGCTCGGAGCCTGGCCCGGGCCCCGGGCGTGTTCCCCGTGCGCGGGGGCCCGTGGTTGGCCCGGGAGCGGGGTGCGCAGCGGTCGGTGCGCGCTGGGCTGGGCTGGGCGCGGTCGGCGCCCCGAGCTGAACCGTCTCCACCGGATCCTGGATCCGCCCCGGTCTCTGCAGGCCCCTCGGCCCCGGCCCCTCTGCCGACAACCCAGGCTGCTTGGCCTCCAGCTCTGGGCTGCGCGCCCGGAATGGCTGCAGCCAAGGACGCAGGGAAGAGCTTTGCGGAGAGCCGGCCAGGCCTCTGCGCACCAAACCTCTGCCGAGCGCCCACCCGCCTGCGCTGCGTCGGGGCCTCCCGCCGGGGGTGGGGGGTGGGGGGTCGGGGTGGGAGGCCAGCGGTCGCTCAAGGCTTCTGACCGCCGCCCTCGCCTCTGGGAGCCCCTGTCTCCTCGCGGGGCCAGTTTCTCCGCATAAAGTCCCCGCGGTGCCAGCAGGCGTTCCTGGCGGCTCTGGCCACGGGCGCTCTCCTGGCCGTGGCTGCAGGTCGGGGTGGGGAGAAGGCTGCGTCTGAAGGGATTTGTCTGTCAAACAGACAGACAGACAGACAGACAACGGGGATGAGCCGGGGGGGCGGGCGTCTGTGCGCTTGGCTGCGCAGATGGCTGTGACCGCAGGCATCTCATTTTCCTTTTCTGCCCCTCAGTCTCCTCGTCTGTAAAATGGGGTGAGATGAGCCGCTACCTCTACTGCCCTGAGGATTAGATCAGTGTCTGGACGGGGCTCAGGACGGTCCCTGGCGCTCAGGAAGCGCGACCCGCGTTAACTCTGAGGCTCTCACCGCGGCTGCGACTCCATGTTGGGAGCCTCCATCCGGGGTGCGCCGGCCCGTGTGTGTTCCCCGTGCGCGGGGCCCAGGCAGCTCCCGTGGGCCCGCACTGCGCATGCACACACAGGCGCACCTTCCCCTGCACGGAGATGTTCTGTCTCCTGTTTTTCACAGAATCACGTGTGTGGGAGGAACGCTGGGCCTAACAGCACCAGCTGTCCTTGTCCTCCACAATCCGAGGAAGGAGTTACAGTTGTTAAATTTACCCCCATTTCCGTGGCTGAGCCTCAACCTGGGAACCAGGAGGTCAGGGTTGGATTCCAATTGGGGCACATGCCCGGGTTGCCCACCTCTATTCCCAGTGTGGGGCGTGCAGGAAGCAGCCGATTGATGATTCTCTCTCACCATGGATGTTTCTCTCTCTCTCTCTCTCTCTCTCTCTCTCTCTCTCTCTCTCTCTCTCTCTCTCTCTGTCTCTCCCCCTTCCTCTCTGAAATCAATTTAAAAATTTTATCCCTATTTCACAGATGGGAAAACTGAGGCTTGCAGAGGTTAAGTAGGTTGTCAGAGGTTGCACAGCTAGGGGAGTCAGGATTTGACCCAGGCTCTCTGCCTGCAGAGCCGGGTTATGGGGCCCTCGCACCCCCTTGCTTCTGGGACACACAGAGGGATCCCTCCAGGGGCACCCCACCCCCAAAGGCAGCTGCTGCACTGATCCTCAGCACGAGTGTCAGGGAGGCAGCGGGCCCAGGGACCTGTTCCCAGCGGGGAAGCGACAGAGATGCAACTGGAGGCCAGGCCTCCCGGCCCAGACCAGGGCGCTTCCTCTGAGTCCCTGGGGATGGAGGCCAGGCCTCCCCTCTGGCTCCTGCCTCCAGCCTCCTCCCACCTCCTGCCCCCAGGCCTCCACTTTCCTCCACAGGCAGTTGGAGATGTCATGTTGAACAGGCCACAAAGGGCCTGGGCTTCACCCCATCACCTGCCGGAGGCTTTGCCGTGGGTGTGGGGGGCCCTGGGGAGGTACCATGTTTCAGAGACGCAGCTGAGGCCTGGGAAGAGGAAGAAAGGGGCACATCAGGGTCGGCCTCCAGGCTCCAGCCCCTGCTCTCCCCATGGCATGCCTGTCCCCCCGCCCCCCACACCGCTGAGCAAATGGGTCCCCGTGCACTGCTGGGCCCCGCTCCCTCCTTCCTGGGCCACATGTGCACAGAGCACTTGCTTCAGGCCGGGCCCTGGGCTAGGCCATCACGGACAGTGTAATTTATTTATCTTTAAATGTATTTTTATTGATTTCAGAGAGGAAGGGAGAGGGGGAGAGAGAGAGAGAGAAACATCAGTGATGAGAGAGAATCATGGATCGGCTGCCTCCTGCACGCCCCACACTGGGGATCGAGCCCACAACCCGGGCATGTGCCCCGACCGGGAATCGAACCGTGACCTCCTGGTTCACAGGTCGATGCTCCACCACTGAGCCACGCCGGCCGGGCACAGATGGTCTCGTTTAAAGCATAGGCTGCCTGCCCATGAAGCTGGCCCTGGCCCTGGGCATCCCGGACATGAATCCATCACCTTCCCAAGTCAATCCAGCTCCTGAGAGGTGGGACTGAGACTCACACCCACTAGCCCAGCGGTCGGCAAACTGCGGCTCGCGAGCCACAGGCGGCTCTTTGGCCCCTTGAGTTTTTAGCAAAGGCCAGCTGAGGAGTACCCTCATTAAGTGAATAACCATGTACCTACCTATATAGTTTAAGTTTAAAAAATTTGGCTCTCAAAAGGAATTTCAGTCGTTGTCCTGTTGATACCTGGCTCTGTTGACCAACGAGTTTGCCGACCCCTGCACCAGCGCATGAGACCGTGAGGAACATGTGCTGCTCGAGTCTTTCCGGAGGGGAACGGCCTCGCTCGCTCATTCGCTTCTCGCTCTCTTTGTAGTAGACACATGCCAGAGTCATTCCATGAAGACACCCTCCGTCTGCAGCACCTCCGTCCTCGGGGGATCAACAGGGTCGTTATACAAGGGTGACAAAATGACGTTAAGATACGGGAGCCTTTTCCCGGCTGGCGTGGCTCAGTGGTTGAGTGTCAACCAGGAGGTCACAGTTCAATTCCTGGTCAGGGCACCTGCCCAGGTTGCGGGCTCGATTCCCAGTGAGGGGCATGGAGGAGTTAGCCTATCGATGCTTCTCTCTCTTCATTGATGTTTCTGTCTGTCTCTCCCTCTCCTTTCCTCTCTGAAATATATATATATATATGCCTTTAAATAAATAAGTAAACACACATTGAGGGGCCAGATTATGATGATCTCTGAACGCATAATAATCTGGCCACTCAGTGTATATCCTATATAATAAAAGGCTAATATGCAAATTGTCCCCTTAACCAGGAGTTCGACCAGCAGGCAGGCTGGCCAACCGCCCATGTCCCCTCCCCTGGCCAGGCTGGCTGGACCCCACCCATACATGAATTCATGCACCGGGCCTCTAGTATGTATGTATGTATATATGCTGAGTGGCCAGATTATTATGCATTCAGAGATCATAATAATCTGGCCACTCAGTGTATATATGCATATATATGTGTGTGTGTGTGTGTGTGTGTGTGTGTGTGTGTATGCCTTTGTTTCTTTTTAAATCCCACGCTGGAGGGAGCTGCCTGCATAACCCACCAAACCTGGATCTTGGGAGAGGAGGGGCCGTGGGAAGGAGCTGTGCCTGGTAGCTTCTGGGAAACTTTCATTTTTCCTGTCTTTCCAGAAGGCGAGGCCGGCCAGCTGGCCTGGTCTGGGAGTGGCTCTAAGGAGTCTGGCAGCTCCCCCGTCGGCACAGATGTGTGGACTGGGTGGGGTTTAGGTTGTGCAGACTTTGGGGCCGGTTACAGCCCCGTTACCAATCATAGATGCTCTCCTTTCTCATCCTAAACCACATGGAGATGGGTTATCCTAGATCCTCCAATGAGAGGTGTATCTTCATCAAGTTATGATCAGAATCTTTTCTTTTTTTAAAATAGATTTTATTGATTTTTTACAGAGAGGAAGGGAGAGGGATAGAGAGTTAGAAACATCGATACAGCTGCCTCCTGCACACCCCCCACTGGGGATGTGCCCTCAACCAAGGCACATGCCCTTGACCGGAATCCGAACCTGGGACCCTTCAGTCCGCAGGCCGACGCTCTATCCACTGAGCCACGCCGGTCAGGGCCATGGTCAGAATCTGAAAGGTTTAGAAGGAGGCCCTTTATTCTTCCTAGCACACATTTGTGAGAAGCTCAGCGTGCGTGTTTTTCTTCAGAAAGAGGACCAATGAACGCAGGTCCTATTTGGTCCCTTTGTCGCCTGGAAACAAAGTGGGATTACACATGACTCCAGCGCTCGGCTCCAGCGGAGGCCCCTCGGGCGACAGATCTTCAGGAGGACCCGCCACGGATCCTCTTTCCCGGCAACATCTCTGGAGGCGAGAGCTGCCAGCCGATTCCAAAAACAGACGACGATGAGGGAGACCATAGAGTCTGGGTGTCGGCCCTTGTCCGGCCGGATTACCCGATGGCTAATCGTGCACAGATTGCGATCGATGTGACGGCAGAGGGGCCCTAATCCGACTCGGCGGGGAATCCAGTCAGGTTTTCGTCTGCCCAGGACGTGTAATTGGTTGGGAGGCAGCAGAAAAGCAGCTTGTGCCGGATTTTGCCGCATCACCGTGATGAGGTCTATTTTGATCAGCTTGAGTTATGGGCAGTGTGAATTATTTATAGCCACTTCAGGCGGCCTTACGCTTGTAAAGACCTTCAGAGCAAGATAATAACATGCTGTCAAGGTAGGGATCTCACTTACGCTGAGTCCTGGTGCCCCCCTACCCCTCCTACCCCGCCCCCCCCCCCGCAAACAGCGCGGGAGAGAAGACATTACATAATGGCTGGTGGACTCAACCGGCCACACAGCTCAGTGGTTGAGCGTCGACCTAGGAACCGGGAGGTCAGGGTTTGATTCCCCGTCAGGGCACAGGCCCTGGTTGCGGGCTCGATCCCCAGTGGGGGGCGTGCAAGAGGCAGCCGATCCATGATTCTCTCTCATCATTGATGTTTCTATCTCTCTCTCCCCTCTCCCTTCCTCTCTGACACTAATGAACATACTCTTTAAAAAGGCTGGTAGAGCCAAAACCGGTTTGGCTCAGTGGATAGAGCGTCGGCCTGCGGACTGAAGGGTCCCGGGTTCGATTCCGGTCAAGGGCATGTACCTTGGTTTGCAGGCACATCCCCAGTAGGGGGTGTGCAGTAGGCAGCTGATGGATGTTTCTCTCTCATCGATGTTTCTAACTCTCTATCCCTCTCTCTTCCTCTCTGTAAAAAATCAATAAAATATATTTTAAAAAAATAAATAAAAAGGCTGGTAGACTCATGCAGCACTGACTGGACGTGACGAGGGGCTGAGCCCGGCTGGTAGGGGAGGCTGCGGGATGCTCCCTGGCCCAAGGGGTTCACTCTGGATAAACGGCCCAGACTCAGGCCCCACAGAAGGCGAGGGGGTGAGGCTCAGACAGTGAGCACAGGGAAGATTTTCCCGTGAACTCGGCAGGGTCCCATTTACTCAAACAGCCTGCCCCAAATAACTCCATTTTTGTTAAAAACTTGACTGATAAAAATTAAAAAAAAAAAATGGAAGAGAAGGCCATCTCTCTAAGTTTATTCTCTCTGAGAAGTGGGACTAGAGCAGTTTTCTATTTCCTTCTTGGCACTTTTTTTTTTTTTTTAAATTTACCAATTGTAGTGACTGTACTCTGACTTTACAGGGAAAACGCTCAAACTGATATTTTTGTTTTGTTTTATTTTATTTTTAAATATATTTTATGGATTACTTTACAGAGAGGAAGGGAGAGGGATAGAGTCAGAAACATCGATGAGAGAGAAACATCGATCAGCTGCCTCCTGCACCCCCCCCCCACTGGGGATGTGCCCGCAACCAAGGTCCATGCCCTTGACCGGAATCGAACCCGGGACCCTTCAGTAAACAGGCCAGCGCTCTATCCACTGAGCCACACCGGTCAGCGATGATATTTTTATTTTAAAGAAAGGCAGAGTGAGCCCTGCATGACCAGGGGAGGCCTCCAGAGTGAGGTGGCTCATATGACAGTGATTCTCAGGCTTTTGGAATTCAAGAACCAAGAGAAAAGCAACAGGACCCTGGCCGGTGTGGCTCAGTGGATAGAGAGTCGGCCCGCGGACTGAAGGGTCCCGGGTTCGATTCCTGGTCAAGGGCATGTACCTTGGTTGCAGGCACATCCCCAGTGGGGGGTGTGCAGGAGGCAGCTGATCGATGTTCCTCTCTCATCGATGTTTCTAACTCTCTATCCCTCTCTCTTCCTCTCTGTAAAAAATCAATAAAATATATTTTAAAAACAAGAGAGAGAGAAAAGCAACAGGAACATCACATGGGACCGCCATGACACCATGATGCCAAGGGAAACATGGAAACACACACCAAAAAAAACATGAAGAAAACCAACTGCCACCGATTCCCCTCGGTGCACAGGAGAGGAGCCCCATTAGCCCCAAAGAGGAAAAACCCAGTTTCCGAAGAGAGTCCTTTCCGTCAGGCCTAGTCAGACTCCCATGAGGTCACCCTGCTTCTTCTCATTTGGCTGCAAAATGCTCAGAGCCTCATCTGTAGGAAGCGGTCCTAGGGTTCAGCCTCGGACTGACCTGTGGCAGGGTCACAAACAAGTTCGTGTGGAGGGCAGACCCCTCCCAGCAGAATTAAGCCTGATCCTGTAACTGCTCCCTAGATCCTTCCTGGGTAGCTAGTGGGCTGTGGGAGGGGCATCAAGTGCTGCCAAAACACGTGAAACTTACAACAACATTGTCAATTGCCCTGTTTGTCCCTGATCCTATCTAATAAAAGAGTAATATGCAAATTGACCATCACTCCAACACACAAGATGGCTGCCCCCATGTGGTCAAAGATGGCTGCCCTCATGTGGGCACAAGATGGCCACCACAAGATGGCCAGCAGGGGAGGGAAGTTGGGAGGGACTAGGCCTGCAAGGGAGGGCAGTTGGGGGCAATCAAGCCTGCAGGGGAGGGCAGTTAGGGGTGACCAGGCTGGCAGAGGAGGGAAGTTGGGGGCGACCAGGCCTGCAGGGAAGGGTAGTTGGGGGGTACCCAGGCCTGCAGGGGAGAGCAGTTGGGGGGACCAGGCCTGCAGGGGAGGACAGTTAGGGGCAAACAGGCTGGCAGGGGAGCAGTTAGGCATCAATCAAGCTGGCAGGGGAGTGGTTAGGAGGTGATCAGGCTGGCAGGCAGAAGCGGTAAGGGGCAATCAGGAAGGCAGGCAGGTGAGCAATTGGGAGCCAGCAGTCCTGGATTGTGAGAGGGATGTCCGACTGCCCGTTTAGACCCGATCCCAGTAGGGGTGTCAGATTGGAGAGGGTGCAGGCTGGGCTGAGGGACACACCCCCTCCCCCCCCCCCCCGCATGAATTTCATGCACTGGGCCTCTAGTTATAAATAAAGCACCAGCTTTGCAGTCTGGATGGGTTCTGTGGCCTCAGCCAGGAACAGAAAGATCCACCCAGGCTCCCAGCTTTCAAATCTATCTCTGTGTCTCCTCTCTTTATTTCTAATATTTCTCAATCCCTGGCCGCCTCCCCTTAGAACCGGTCGTTCATCTCTCTTTCTGCGTGGGACGCAGAAAAGGGAGATCCCCGCCACGTCTGGCCCCCGCCGCATCAGGCCCCCCGCACTCATCTTGGTCCGGAGACTGAGAGCCGCTGGGGCGGCGTCTTGGAAACGAGGAGGAAGCCCCACGCAGCAGGCACCTGGCAGCCGCGTGTGGAGGCGGGACTGGGCCCGAGCCGTGGGACCGTGGGCGGTCTGGGGCACGCGCTTGGCCCCAACACCCTCATCGTGGTTTCAGGGTGTGCGTGGTTACGTGCGGAGACGCCTGGGGACCCAGTGACAATTTCATTCTTTTTAAAGAAAATTTAAAAAATATATTTTTAGCCCTAACCGGTGTGGCTCAGTGGATAGAGCGTCGGCCTGCGGACTGAAGGGTCCCAGGTTTGAGTCCGGTCAAGGGCATGTGACCTTGGTTGCGGGCACATCCCCAGTAGGAGGCGTGCAGGAGGCAGCTGATCCATGTTTCTAACTCTCTATCCCTCTCCCTTCCTCTCTGTAAAAAAATCAATAAATTTTTTTTTTTTTATTGATTTCAGGGAGGAGGGGAGAGGGAGAGAGAGCTAAAAACAAACATGAGGAGAGAGAATCACTGATCGGCTGCCTCCTGCACCCCCCACACTGGGGATGGAGCCCGCAACCCGGGCCTGTGCCCTGACCGGGAATCGAACCCTGACCTCCTGGTTCCTAGGTCAACGCTCAACCGCGGAGTCACGCCAGCTGGGTGACCCTCCTGGGCATCACCTGAACCCCCTCTTCTAAGCCCTGAGTGAGGCGACATCACCCCCCTTTCTCAGGGAGGAGCAGCCTGTGGGGACCCGTGTCCCTCATTAAAGCTGCGAGGCCCGCGGTGGTGTCCGCCCCGCTCAGCCAGGAGCTCCGGGTCCTCAGTGCGCAGGCCGGAGGACTACCTCGGGCACCTGCCTCGGCGGAAGGCCTGGCGTCCGGTCCGTCCACGGGTGTCCGCGGACACAGGCGTGTTTTACTCGGCTCAGAACAGCACGTCGGTGTGTGCGTGCCCACCTCCGGGTTCACTCCAGCGGGACGAAGGCCCGTGGGACGCGAGCTGCTGGGCCATCACTCCCGCGAGCCACACGTGTCTCCTCTGAGAGCCCGGGGTACGAATATTTTAACGCCAGGACAGCATCCGGGGAGCAAGCTGTCCCTGACTGGGGCGCACCAGGAGGCCATCCGAGGGCATGCCAGAGGAGGTCAAACTCAAGGTCACCTTCTGTGTGGTACATACATGACTTTGAACATCCACAGAACCGACGGCGGGGAGGCATCGGCACATCGAGGGCCCCCCGAAGGGGTAAGGAGCCCGGGACTGCAGAGCCTTACAGTACGGGTGTGTGTGCCCGGACACGCCGCCAAGGTCCGAGCGAGCGATCCGGGGGAAGTCATCGCCCCGGCGTGGCCGCGGACACCGCCCATTTGCTCGGCACACTTTTCTCTCAGACAGTTCCCTCAGCTGGACCCTCAGTGTCAATGCTCAGCCTCTGCACTAAAACTTGCAAAGAGTGTTCCAACTGGTAATTGTCACATCAGGGTGGGGTTCCCTACTTTCCCAAGAGGAGTTCCTTGGATTGTGTCTGTATCTCTGATTAGCAGTCTCCTCCTCCTCCTCCTCCATCTCCTCCTCCTCCATCTCCCCCTCCTCCTCCTCCTTCTCCTCCTCATCCTCCATCTCCTCCTCCTCCTCCTTCTTTTCCTCCTCCTCCTCCTCCTCTTCCTCCCCCTCCTCCTCCTCCTTCTCCTCCTCATCCTCCTTCTCCTCCTCCATCCCCTCCTCCTTCTTCTCCTCCTCCTCCTCCTCTTCCTCCCCCTCCTCCTCCTCCTTCTCCTCCTCCTCCTCCTCTTCCTCCCCCTCCTCCTCCTCCTTCTCCTCCTCCTCCTCCTCTTCCTCCCCCTCCTCCTCCTCCTTCTCCTCCTCATCCTCCTTCTCCTCCTCCTCCTCCTCCTTCTCCTCCTCCTCCTCATCTTCCTCCTCCTCCTTCTCCTCCTCATCCTCCTTCTCCTCCTCCTTCTCCTCCTCCTCCTCCTCTTCCTCCCCCTCCCCCTCCTCCTCCTCCTTCTCCTCATCCTCCTTCTCCTCCTCCATCTCCTCCTCATCCTCCTTCTCTTCCTTCCCCTCTTCCTCCCCCTCCTCCTCCTCCTCCTTCTCCTCTTCCTCCTCCTCCTCCTCCTTCTCCTCCTCCTCCTCCTCTTCCTCCCCCTCCTCCTCCTCCTTCTCCTCCTCCTCCTCCTTCTCCTCCTCCATCTCCTCCTCCTTCTTCTCTTTCTCCTCCTCCTCCTCCCCCTCCTCCTTCTCCTTCTTCTCCTCCCCCTCCTCCTCCTCCTCCTCCCCCTCCTCCTTCTCCTTCTTCTCCTCCCCCTCCTCCTCTTCCCCCTCCTCCTTCTCCTTCTTCTCCTCCTCCACCTCCTCCTCCTCCTTCTTCTCCTCCTCTTCCTCCTCCATCTCCTCCTCCTCCTCCTCCTTCTTCTAAATGTTTTTTTTTATTGATTTCAGAGAGGAAAGGAGAGGGAGAGAGAGAGAGAGAAACATCCACGATGAGACAGAATCATTGATCGGCTGCCTCCTGCACGCCCCCTACTGGGGATCGAGTCCGCAACCCAGGCATGTGCCCTTGACTGGAATCGAACCCGGGACCCTTCAGTCCGCAGGACGATGCTCTACCCACTGAGCCAAACCGGCCAGGGCAGCAGAGTCTTCTTTTATGAAGATTTTTTGTTTGTTTCACTGGGGAGAGAACGTATATTTTTTAAACAGTGAAATGTTTTTTATGTTTTAAAGTGTTACTTTTCAATGTACAGCTTACAGTCAACATTATTGCATATTAGTTTCAGGCGTATAGCGTTGTAGTTAGACAACCTTATACTTTACAAGGTGTCCCCACCCCCCAATATTCCCAACACCAGCCTGGCACCAAGCACAGTGATTACAATATTATTGACTACTAGAGGCCTGGTGCACAAATTTGTGCATCAGAGGGGTCCCTTGGCCTGGCCTGTGGGATCGGGATGAAACTGGTTCTCTGACATCCCCCAAGGAGTCCGGGATTGCAAGAGGGCACAGGCCAGGCCAAGGGACCCCACCAGTGCATGATCGGGGCCAGGGAGGGACACGGGAGGTTGGCCAGCTGGGGAGGGACATGGGAGGACACCAGGACCTGTCCGGCCCATCTCACTCAGTCCCGATGGGCTGGACCCCAGCAGCAAGCTAACCTACCAGTCAGAGCATCTGCCCCCTGGTGGTCAGTGCACATCATAGCGAGCAGTTGAGCGGCCTTAGCATATCATTAGCATACTAGAGGCCTGGTGCACAAAATTTGTGCACTTATGGGGCCCTGCTCCCCAACCCTCCAATATTCATGTATTTTTGTATATGTGTGTATGTATGCACTGTTGTTTTTTTTTGTTAATCCTCACCTAAGGAGATTTTTCATAGATTTTTAGAGTAGAAGGGAAGGAGAGAGACAGAGAGAGAAACATGGATGTGAGAAAGACATATCAATTGGTTGCCTCCTGCACATGCCCCGACCAGATCAGGCCGAAATAGCGCTGCCAACAGCGCCGACGGCTGGCGGCCCACTGGGGCTCAGATGTTGAGCATATGGCAGTTTTCTGTTTCTGCTTCCACATCTGGTAGAGGTCCCGCTTGTAGGAGCTGCTGATGGAGCCACCACTTTCTGTCTTATCTTCTTTTTGTCCTCTTGTCCTGACTGTCCCACAAACCGCTTCTTCTTCCAGTCCCACTTGAGCTGCTGCCGGCTCCTGGTCAGGTTCTGGGCCTCGCCCCCCATCAGGTCCAGGACAGCACCAGCCACCTGCTGCTCAAAGGCACCTCTGGTCCCCACCAACGCTCAGGACCCATTCACTGTCGAAATCTTTGGGCAGATAGGGGACATAGAAATCCTGGTCCAGCTGCCGGGCCTCCTCCTTCCACCTCTTGGCTCCCCATTCAGGTCCTGGCTGTTGCCGTTTTCGGCCCACAACCTCTATGAGACATCCTCCATGCTCTCTCCCGCCTCCTCCTCCTCCTCCTCCTCCTCCTCCTCCTCTTCTTTCCCAGGCTGCTCCGCCTGCCACACTGGCAGCTCGGGGCTGGACCCGCCAGGCCCTCCTGCTGCTCCTTGCCGGCCCTGCCGGAAGCTGGCAATGGCCTTGAAGTCCTTCTGCCGCTTGGCCCACATCACCTGGCTGCTCAGGTCCCGGCTGGAGGCGTTGATCTCAAAGATGGTGGTGGTGGCGCGGGGGGCGGGACTCACGAGTCCTGCGCCCTGCGCCTCTCAATGAACGGATAGGCCACCCCAAGTCCCGCCCTCAAGCCTCCCGCTGCCCAATCGTGGGCGTAGTGGAGTGATGGTTATTTGCATATTACCCTATTATTAGGTAGGATTATGCTTTGGTTGAATAGATGACCAATATATAATATAATAGCCAAAACCGGTTTGGCTCAGTGGATAGAGCGTCGGCCTGCGGACTGAAAGGTCCCAGGTTCAATTCCGGTCAATGGCATGTACCTTGGTTGCGGGCACATCCCCAGTAGGGGGTGTGCAAGAGGCGGCTGATCGATGTTTTTCTCTCATCAATGTTTCTAACTATCCCTCTCTCTTCCTCTCTGTAAAAAATTAATAAAATATATATATATTTTAAAAAGCCTATATAATAAAAGCTAATATGACACTTAGCATATTAGGCTTTTATTATATAGGATATCCCTGTGCTGTATTCTACATCCCAGGACTGTATTGTAACTGCCAATTAGTACTTCTTAATCTCTTCACCTCTTTCACCCCCACCCAACCCTCCTCCCCTCTGGCAACCATCAGGCTGTTCTCTGTATAAGTCTGTTTCATTTTTGTTTATTTTGTTCTTTAGATTCCACATGTACATTAAATTACACAGTACTAGAGGCCCGGTGCACTAATTTGTGCATGGGTGGAATCCGGCTAGCCCAGATAGTGGGGAGGGGGGGGCGTAATTGGGAGTGGGGCTGGCCAGGAGGAGGGCCATGGGCGGTTGTCTATCCAGCCCGCCCCCTGGTCGAACTCCCGGTCAAGGGGACAATTTGCATATTAGCCTTTTATTATATAGGATTTGTCTTTCTCTGGCTGACTTATTTCATTTAGCATAATACCTTCTTGGTTCAGCCATGTTGTCACAAACAGTACACTTTAATCCTTTTTTATGGCCTCGTCACATTTCACTGTATATGTGTCCCACCACGTTTTTTTATCCACCCATGTCTTGGTGGGCACTGGGCTGCTTCCATATCCCGACTGTTGTAAATAATGCCACAGTGAACATAGGGGTGCATACATTCTTTCAAATTAGTGCTGTGGATTTCTTTGGAAATACACCCAGAAATGAAATCGCTGGGTCATATGGCTGTTCCATTTTAAATTTTACTGTTTTCCACAGCGGCTGCACCAGCCTGCATTCCCACCAACAGTGCACGAGGGTTCCCTTTTCTCTCCATTCTTGCCGACGCGTGTCGATTGCTGACTTATTGATGACTAGAGGCTCGGTGCACGAATTCGTGCACAGGTGGGGTCCAGCTGGCCCGCCCCAATGGGGGCTGATCAGGCTGGGCTGGCAAAGGAGCCAATTCGGGGCCATGCCAGCTGGGAGGGGGGGCATGGGAGGTTGGCCAGCCAGCCTCACCCCCCCAATTGGGAGGGTAAGGGGGGTCAGGGCCAGACGGGGGGGGGGGGAGGGACCCTGGGTGGTTGGCCAGCCAGCCCCGCCCCTGACCAGGGTGGGGGGACTGATAAGGGGCAGGGACGGCAGGTGGGAGGGGCCGATCAGGTATCTCGTTGTGGTTTTATTAGCATTTCTCTGATGATTAGTGATATTGAGCACCTTTTCATATGCCAATTGGTCATTTGCATGTCCTCTTTGGAGAAGTGTCTATTCAGCCCCTTTTTAGAGTGGATTGTTTGCTGTTGGTTGCTGAGCGGTACGAGTTCTCTTTAAATGCTGTCTATTAACCCCTCACTGAACGGGTGATTGGCAAATACCTTCTCCCACTCAGCAGGCTGCCTCTTCGTCTGGCTGGTGGTTTCTTAGCTGCGCAAAGGGTTTTAGTTTGAGGCAGTCCCGTCTCTTTGTCTTTCTTTCTTCGTTTCCCTTGCCGGAGGGGATACGTCATAGAAATATATATATATTTTTTAATATATTTTATTGATTTTTTACAGAGAGGAAGAGAGAGGGATAGAGAGCTAGAAACGTCGATGAGAGAGAAACATCGACCAGCTGCCTCCTGCACACCCCCTACGGGGGATGTGCCTGCAACCAAGGTATATGCCCTTGACCGGAATCGAACCTGGGACCTTCCAGTCCGCAGGCCGACGCTCTATCCACTGAGCCAAACCGGTTTTGGCACGTCATAGAAATATTGATGAGAAATAGCTAAGATGTTACTGCCAAGGGAAGACGTATTTTCTGAGCACCTACCCTGGGCCTCTAGAACGGAAGCCCCTGAGGGCGAGGTCTGTGCCCGTTTTATCCCGAGGTGGCCGCCCGCCTCCCAGAGGGCTTTGAATTTCCCCTGGCTTTGTTAGTCCCTGCCCACATGGTATCAGCAGCGGTTCGCGTGACCGGTGGAATAAGCGGTCAGGAGGGTCTGTCACCGCTGAGTTTAGGGTATAGAAGGCTGCAGCTTATGTCTCTCTCTGTTGGTGTCTCTGATCGCAGCCTTTGGGGGAAGCCGTATGGTCAGGTCCCTGGAGTGAGGAACGGGAAGTCTCCCGCCACCGGCCACGTGGGTGAGCTGGGACACTAGTCCTCAACCCCACGGGCGTCTCCAGAGTCTTGGCAGCGTGGGAGAGGCTCTGGGCCAGACCCCCCCCCACCCGGCTGAGCCCCGCCAGGACTCCTCGCTCCGAGGGGCCGTGTGAGATAATTAATGTTGTTTCAAGCGGCTACATTTCGGGGACAATTTGTTACGCAGCGATAGGTAACCGATACAACGTACGATCTCTCCCATTTGTCACCAAGTCCCTGTAAGGAAGGCATTAGCAGTACTCTGACCAACAGAGACACAGAGGGTCCGTGACATTAAAGAATTTCTCTAAGGCGTCTCGGCTAAAAGCGGGGAAAAAACCTGAAACAAACCCAGGCCGGACACCTGTTATCTCAGAATAACATCACACTTCTCCGGCTCACACAGTCTCACCCTTAACGCTTGTCATTCTGTTATCCTTGGGGATTGCAACATCTGGTAATAATAAGAGCGGAGATTATTAAAAATATACCCAGGGAAGCTGTTTGCATAACCCATACATGTTCGAGGTTTTACGGTCATGATTTTCAAACAGAGAAATGACAACACTTGGGAAGGAGAAGGTGAGTTGAAAGGAGAATCTGAAAGTGGCCCCGTTAAAACCCTTGTAGGTATTTTTGGCACGAAGAAAGAAATCCTGTTGTTGGCAGGCATTGCCAGGAAGGTTGGTGCATTTTCATGAGCTCTATTTAGAAACGCAGAACGTTGTTGCAAAATAATTTCTTCCTGAGAACACAGACGGGCCTTGAAATTACGAAGCAGGTTTTAAGAATAGAGGCCCGCCCGGCTGGCAGAGCTCAGTGGCTGAGCGTCGACCTAGGAACCAGGAGGTCAGGGTTCCATTCCCGGTCAAGGGCACATGCCTGGGTTGCGGGCTCGATCCCCTGTGTGGGGTGTGCAGGAGGCAGCTGATCCACGATTCTCTCTCATTATTGATGTTTCTATCTCTCCTCTCCCTTCCTCTCTGAAATCAATTTTTAAAAAAATACACTGAGTGGCCAGATTATGATGATCTCTGAATGCATAATAATCTGGCCACTCAGTGTGTGTGTGTGTGTGTGTGTGTGTGTGTGTGTGTGTGTATTAGAGGCCCGGTGCATGAATTCGTGCATGGTGGGGTCCAGCCAGCCTGGCCGGGTTGCGGGGGGATGGAGGGGGACATGGGTGTTTGGCCGGCCTGCCTGCTGGTCGAACTCCTGGTCGAGGGGACAATTTGCATATTAGCCTTTTGTGATATACACCGAGTAGCCAGATTATTATGCGTTCAGAGATCATCATCATCTGGCCACTCAGTGTGTATTTTTATGAAGAATATAGGCCCATTTCCACCTGGCCCACTTTGAAGCAGAGGGGGAGACCACCCAGAAACTGTATTCGGGTCCAACCTCCACCAGCTTCCAAATTTTAAGGGACGAATTGGGTCCGCTGTGCACATGCAGTTTCAAGACAAATCTCTGGGCCTCCCGTATAACCAGACAGCTGCCCCCCAAATGCTTACCCAGACATTCTCGAGCGGCTCTGGAGAGTGGTGCATCTGCGTGCGATCGACGGGTAACGGAGCTGAAGGTTGTTAAGCTTGTTCATCCAAGGAGTCCTGAGACAGGGTGGGTCCAAATTGGTGTGTGAGACGCAGCGCAAGGCCTTGTCATTATTAACAGTTAAATTACTGGCTTTTTCAAGTGATCTATTTATTTTGTTTTGTTTTAAAATCTGTTTTTATTGATTTCAGAGAGGAAAGGAGAGAGAGAGAGAAACATCAATGGTGCGGGAGAATCACAGATCGGCTGCCTCATGCACGCCCCACACTGGGGACCCAGCCTGCAACCCGGGCACGTGCCCTGACTGGGAATCGAACCGTGACCTCCTGGTTCATATGTCGACGCTCCACCACTGAGCCACGCCGGCTGGGCTGATGTATTTTATTTTAAAGAAAATAAATGGGAGGACTTGTGGGTCTGAGGTGTTGACGGAAATCCTGAGGACATGCGGGGAGGCAGGTGGTTTTGTGGACACAGCGGTCAGAGGTTTGGGCTGGTGGGCAGGAGTCTGTGGGTCTGCCCAGGGATAGCAGAGTCGAGACAGAAGAGAGGGCTAGGGTGGGGCCCCAAGTTACACCCCACTCAAGACCTTCCCCCATCTGCTCTTCCAGCCGCGTCTGCAGCCCTGTCCCCAGCCATTCTGCCTTCTTCTGCCTTCTTCTTTCACCCCCACCATCCTCCCCTGTGTGTGCCCACAGAGGTCCTCACCACGGAACCCAGTTCAAATATCACCCATGCGGTGAATCCCTCCTCTCAGAGTAGAAATATGTCTGCTTGGATGTTTTCTCCAGAGTCAGGTGAGGGCCACATCTTTTTTTTTTTAATATATTTTATTGATTTTTTACAGAGAGGAAGGGAGAGGGAGAGAGAGTTAGAAACATCGATGAGAGAGAAACATCCATCAGCCGCCTCCTGCACACCTCCCACTGGGGATGTGCCCGCAACCAAGGTACATGCCCCTGACCGGAATCGAACCCGGGACCCTTCAGTCTGCAGGCTGACGCTCTATCCACTGAGCCAAACCGGTTTCAGCCACATCTTTTTTTTTTTTAATTGAATTTATTGGGGTTACATTGGTTAGGTTGCCCCAGCCGGTTTGGCTCAGTGGATAGAGCGTTGGCCTGCAGACTGAAGGGTCCCGGGTTCGATTCCGGTCAAGGGGCATGTACCTTGGTTGCGGGCACATCCCCAGTGGGGGGGGGTGTAGGAGGCAGCTGATGGATGTTTCTCTCTCATCGATGTTTCTAACTCTATCCCTCTCCCTTCCTCTCTGTAAAAAATTAATAAAATATATAATTTTAAAAAATTATATAGGTTGCAAGCGTACAGTTGCATGTAGTACATCGTCTGTATGTTGTATTGTGTGTTCGCCACCCAGAGGGCAACGTCTTGCGCCTCCTTTTCTTGCATTTCCGGGACCCGGAGAATGAGCTGGGCACCTGACAGGTGCAGCGCCCGTGACTAATTGGAGCGAGGGGGCGGGGACACCGGAGGGCGGGGAGCCAGGGGCGTGGCGTCACCCGCGCA